>NW_020455633.1:240011-312690 GCF_003342845.1 Nothoprocta perdicaria
CGGGCGCCCGCGGGCGCCGCGCGCTATAAGAGGCGGCGCGGGCGGCGGGGCCGCAGCGGGCGCGGCGCGGGAGCGAGATGAGCAGCGCCGGCGCCGCTGCAAGATGCTGGATGGACACGTCCTGCTCGGATGGCTCTGCTCCTGCGCGCTCCTAGGGCTGCTCGCCTGCGCCCCGCGGCCCGCCGCCGCGTACTTCGGGTACGTGCCCTCCCCGCCGCACCGCTGCTTGAGGCACTTTTGGGGCTCGTTTTGCTCTCTTCTGCGCCCGCAGCGCGCGCAAGGCTTCTTTTCTGTTTTTATTATTATTATTATTTTGTTTTTTTTCGTCGTGCCCCGGGTGCAGGTGCCGCTTTGCCGCAGCAGGGCTGGGTGCAGGGTCAGCTCCGCGGTGTCGCTCCCGCGGGCGCGCAACTCACCGTGCGCTCCCGGCGAGCGCTGCTTGTCCCTGCCCGGCGCTGTCACCGCTCCCCGGTCCCCTGCGCGAGTGTCGGGGACAGCTCTGCTCCCTGCAAGCCTCGGTAGCAGCGCGGGCGCGGAGAGCACCCGGCTGCAGGTGCGCTTGTGCTGGGAACCTTCTATCCCGCCTAGACACGGGGCACTGTCAACCTGTCTCCTTTACTCCCTGATAAGCTTGGCGCGTGGCTAAATGCTATTTTCCCCGCCGTTTCCTAACGCCGGCGCTTGCAGCGGTCTCCAAAACGAGCCGTTTTTAACGCGGAGGATGGGGGTGACTTTGCGCCGCATCCCCGCGCGCCCCGTCCCGCCGCCGCTCACCTGCGCGCTGCGCGGCCGCCAGGGGGCGCCGCCAGCCCGGGCCGCGGCGCGCAGGTGGACGCGGCGCCCCCGATTCCCTCTTTATTTACCCCAAATCGCTCTCCCGTCCTGAGTCTTTCCGCCCGCATGGGTCCTCTTTCAGCCCGTATGTTTTTGCGCATTTTTTTTTCCCAAACTGCTCTGCTTTTCCGTCCCGAGGGGGTTGCTCTGCTCACAGTGCTGGGTTGGGGGATCACGCTCTTCATGCTGCTATGGTTTGGTCGCTTTGGGGTCCCTATAAATGGTGCTTTAGTCCTTTGTCTGCTTTAAAAGACCTGTCTGGAGGGGGATCAGCTCACGGGGGTGAGGCGGGGAGGATACAAAAAAAAAGATTTGGTGCTCACCAAGTTGTTTGTACTTAAGGATAACTCTTGGTCTGGTTCAGGATGTTGTGTTGTGACCGCTGGTAGGAGCCACTGGACCAGCCTCGGGGAAAGTTTTACTAGACTTGAGATCTCTTTCCCCCCCCATACGCTCCCTCCTTTCCAGTAAAACAAATCCTGGTGTTGAGGCTTGTCTGTTTGCCTGTGGTCTGGCAAAGCTTTCCAAAGAGTGCTGCTTGTATCTGCCATTCCCAGCTCAAGAAAGGCTCATTTCCTCATTTCCGAGGCTGCTGTGCGAGGGAACAGCATCAGCTCAGTGCATGAGGACTTTAGAAAACCCCTGGGTCCCCCCACTGTAGTGCACAGAGCATGATGCTGAACTGCTTATCTGCTGAGGATCATCAACACTGGGTGCTTATACCCTGTTTTTAGGACTTGAAATGTTGACTTTAACTGTCTGGTGCCCGTAGCAGCTGTAATGTGGCAGGCAATTCCATTCCAGTTTCCTGCTTTGGGGATTTCTCTTCTGGCTGACGTGGATTTTAGCAGCTTCACAGTGAGGGGGTTTTCAGGTCTGCTGTCCTGCCTGCTTCAGGCTATTCCCTGTCCCAAAACACCTCTGGGACAGCTGCTGCTCTTCTCATCCTGATCTGAGGCTCCCTCTCTAAGGAGGGCAGGAGGCTGTGCCAGATGTGTGTCCCAGCCCTGTGGAGCATGGGGAAGTTTGCTTATGTGAGGTGTCTCTGGGTCGAGCCCCAGCAAAGGCTCAGCATCTGCTAATCTCATTTTGCTAATAAGCCTGAAGCAGCGATCACACTTGCTGAGCTGCTGGGGATGCTGGAGAATATTCAGGGCTGAGGTCCAGGGTCCTCGTTAATGCCTGGTGAGATGTGATCCAACAAGCGTGTGGAAGAGGAGCTGCTCCTTGCAGCAGGCATTGCTCATAAGGGAAGTTGCAGGTTCACTCCCCAAATCTGCTCCCGAGGGGTTCCCAGTGCCTTTGCAGATGCCTTGTGGTAGCTGGTGTCATCACCTCTCATTATATCACTTTCCATATGTTTGTAGCTGCAGAGATGGGTGGGCTTCCAGGTGAGGAGTAGCCTCTCTATCCGTCGCCCCTAATCTTGAACAATTGGAGGCTCTGCTGCAACCATAGCAGGGACTGGGAGGATAACCTGGATGCATCCCCCTTGCCTTGGGGGCTGTGATAAAGATGACTTGGTTGATAAGGTGTCCCAGGCAAGGAGAAAGGATGCTCCTTCATGGTCCAAGGAGCTGGTGTTGTGGCACCCTTTGGTGGCCTGTGAAACCCTCTGCTCTGTGGGCTCTTGTCCCCATGGTGGGCAGCAGACATCAATGGGTGGCCGTGTTAAGCAGATGTCATGCTGCAGCTCCTGCTTAGCTGCCCTGCTGGCTGTGGGGGGATAGGGACAGCTGTGGGCGATTCCCTGCCCCCTCCTCCACTCCCCCATGTCTTATTTTGGGGAAAGAATTTGGTGTTTCCAAATGTGTGGCCTGCCTGGGAATTAGTGCGTGGGGACAGGAGCAGGGCATGGTTACATGATAACGAGATTGTGTCAGCATGTAGTTATGTCTGGGGCTGCCCCCCTGGGGCAGCGGGCAAGTGGGAAGGGGGGCTGGAGCAGGGTCTGGGCAATGCTGGGGTGGGAAGGCCCTGGAGTGGGGGTGTTACCCTCTACTGGTGGCTCATAGAGGCTTGCAAACAGCCAAAACATTGCCAATAAATGCTCTAAACCAGGCAAGCAAAAGGGCATGTGCTGAAGGTGATGCTCTGCTGCTGTGGGGCAAAGTCCAGGTTGGTTCTCCTGCCTGGAGGTGGCTAGCATC
The DNA here is from genome assembly GCF_003342845.1 of Nothoprocta perdicaria. NCBI lineage: Eukaryota > Metazoa > Chordata > Aves > Tinamiformes > Tinamidae > Nothoprocta > Nothoprocta perdicaria. The sequence goes on from NW_020455633.1 coordinate 242,996, forward strand.
CTCCTTGGGGTTTGGTGCTGCTCCTAATCCTATAGAGAAGCAGGTTCTTGCAGCTGTTGTGTGGCACCTGGAGTGATGCTCATGCAACCAAGTGGTGAGTGGAGTCCCCAGGCAGCTGCTCCCGAGGGGCTCGTTAGCTCTGGTTAATGGAAAGCAGCTGGAAGAGGCTGGATGGGGGGGGGATGCTGTGATGTTGCACTCTTGCCTAATACAAGGCTGTTCAGCTTCTAGGGGAGGCAGAGGGTTGGCAAAGTGGAGCAGGATTTAATGGGCTGCTGCTGACTCCGGGTCACTCGGCAGCTTCCCTGGGGATGCCTGAGGGATAAGGGCATGTTTTAGGACAGGAGTATTTCTGACACTAGCGCTGGTTGAGTCATACCAGAGGGGGAAGCATTGCCTTGAGATCAGCGCTGGCCAAGCCTGGCTGCCCGAGATGCACTTGCCGCTCCAAGAGCTCTTCTGCTCGGATGTCTCCTCTGAGTCTCGGCTGCCTTAACATTAACTTGCACCATATTGTGATTGGTGGTGGGGGATAGCTTGGAGCAGCCCCAGATTGCTGGGATCCTGGGGCAAGCATTGCATTTCACTCTGTTCTGCTGCTTTGGTGGCTTATCGGCTTTGGTTTTGCGGTCCCTTGCCTCTGTATGCTCTGATTACAGACTGATTTTTATTTAGATGCAACCAAAAAATAGGAACCCACAAGAAGGCTGAGCTCCCTTACAGCATGGAGCTCACTTTCCTTTCCTCCCACTGCAGAAGGAGCTCGAGCCGATCTGCTCCCTCTGCACAAACACTTGTCAAGCCCCAGTAGTAATGTTACAAGTGGCTCATGCTCACATAGTGTTTATATTGACAGATTGCAATGTTCTTCATAAATGTAACTGATCTGCACCCTGCACGCAGGCAGCGGGAACCCTTAAATGCTTGCATGGGGGAGAGGAAGGGAGGGGAAGCATAGCTTGCCCTAATTTACCAACCTGGCTACTGAGAGCAGCACTGCTACTGCACCACTGGGGTGGTTTTTTTGGTGTGGGAAGTGTAATATGTTTTTGCTCACCCTGGCAGGTGCAGGGTGGGTAACCCCAGCTGGGATCTAGATGCTGTTGGGGTGGAAATGTTGCATGCATGCTCGCACAGGGCTTAATTCTGCAAAAATAGCCACTTTGTGAACACGAGACTTGTGACTTTTTGAGGGTTAGGGGTTGAGTGACCACCCTGATGGTTACAGCTCCTGTAGTGGGCTCAGAATTAGCAAGGTGTTCCCATGTGCCACTGGATTGCTGTCCCCAGTAAAATCAAGCTCTCTGGTGCTGGCATGCTGTGTTTTCCAGCCGCAGTAGCCTGTGGATATGCTGGATACGAGCGTGGCTGCTGCCCATCAAGTGTTTCTGTCCCCGTCACTGGATGGTAGTGTGGAGCTCCGGCTGGAGCCTGGCTGTGTGCGAGCTCCTCGGGAGCAGTAGTGATGCCAGGCCACAGAGCGCGAGCTCTCCAAGCGCTCCGGCCGTCCCTGGCGTGCGCTGAGACGTTGCAGCTGGCTTCTGGATCCGGATGCGGGCTGGAATGTTGCATGCAGGAGCACAGCTGGAGCAGAGGCAGGAGGCGGCTGGAGGGGCAGCTTGGACAGCCCAGTGCAGGGCATGGGAGTCTTCTGCTTCTCAGGAGCTTGATGATCACTTAAAGGGCCGTTTTTTGAATATAAAAAGTGGGCTGTGCCTCTGCTTCTGCCCATCTAGGTGAATTGTCATATCAATCCGAGTCCTCTTTGGCTTCTCTCCCAACTTTGGCCTCTCTGGGTGAATTCCAAGCAGTTTTTAAACCTCCGTTGCATTGTAGAGGAAACTCTCATGTACAGAAGCATTTGCTTTGTAGCTGTTTGGAGGCAGCGCTGTAGGTGATGGATGTAGTGCCATGAAAGGTGAAGAACCCCAGGAGCACTTAGAAAAAGAGCTACTTCTGCATGCACAGAGCTGCTTCGTCAGCCCTGGGGCCTGGAACTGTCCCAAATCAGCCTGGGCGGTACCTGCAAGCTCCCTGTGCCTGCAGCGTGCTCAAGGAGCAGTGTAAAACCCTATTCAGGCAGGGATTAGTAGGGCTTGGATCCATGTCCTGGCTTGTCAGAACTGACACATGCCTGTTTCCCATATCTGGAAATGGCCATGGAACCCATCTCTGGTGCACAACTTGTCCATGGTGTGTGTTGTACAGCCCTATGTCCAAATGTGCTTTCTTGGTGGGATACCTATGGCACAAGTGATTCCTGTGGGGGCAAGATAACCATTTATAAAAATGAATACCATAATCTGCTAAAGGAGGAGGAGATGAGAGATTTTTTTTCTGTAGTGCAACTGGTGATGCAGAGCTAGAGGCCAGGCATCTACAGGGCTCTGGTTTCCTGGTGAAAGGCCTGGTCAATGATTAACTGGCTCTCTGGAAACTGCTAACAGCAATAAAAGGGAGTCTAGCCCTGCAACCCCAACACAGAAAGCCCATGAGTGTTTAATAATTAAAGGCCTTGTGATTTATCACAGTGTAATGAGAATTTGCTTTAGGTTTATTCAGTGGTTGGTAATTGAATTAGTCTGTAGGCCTGGGAAGGCAAATGGTTGAGTAAAGAGTCTGAAAGGATGAACCGTGATACTCCTTAGCCTAAATCTTTCCAACTAGACTGGGTTTTGTCAGTCTTGGCTTTCTTTGTCTGCTTAATCCACTGTGCTGGTAGACTTCATGGTGCACTTGGCTGAGCGAAGGTTTGCTTTTCCTCATGAAGTACTGAAGCTTAAGGGAGGAGGCATTGACCTAATGAGCATAACCAACAGTCCCAGTGTTGGGCTGGCTGAGTGGCCATGGGGTCTGCTGTGCTGAGGTGATGGTGGGACTTGGGAAGCTCAGCTTAGAGCATGTGCAAGTCTCCTTAAACAGGGCAACTTGGGCTGGATGGGAGTTCTGAAACTTTCCAGAGATGCCAGAAGAGAGTCTAGATTGGAGTGTTTCCATGGAGGGAGCCATGAGTGATGTGTGAAACTTTCAAGAATTGTTAGGTATCTGACAACTGAGGGCTATCAATACAGATGGGACAACTCCTATCCTCATGTTTAAGGAATTAGAGTGCAGAGAGAACCCAATGCATCACAAATGTCTTGACCTGCTAGAAATAAAGATTCTTTTGGCTGTTTTGTGCTTAACCATAGGCACTACAGCTACCTGCTGGAGTTGGCCCTCCTGGGTAGTATGGCACTTAGTGAAGTATATACTAGATATATCCTTTTACCCCCAATTTGAGTGCCTAGGTGGTAACCTGCTAGATACTGATTCCCAGTGCTTCCTTGAAGGTGCTTCTCTATTTTTTCTTTTAATTTAGCAATGCAGGAAGTCTGGTGTGCCTGGCTGTGCTGGCTGCAGCCCTGCTGAGCTGCTGGCTCCTCTCCATAGCTAAGCGGCCTCTCTCTCTACAGCCAGACGAATTCTCTGGTGGCTTGTAGCGTGTTAATGCAATTGGTTTCTCAGTCTGAGAAGCCCTAACAAGCAAAGGGACCAGCTGCTGGCTTGTTAATGATACTGTGAAAACACGGATGGAGGGCTACTGTCCCTTGTATGGGATGCAGCTGTAGGGAGAGTTGTGGATCTGGGACCAACATGGACAGCCTGGGTGTGATGTGTGCTCCTGACCTAAGGACCCAGCTCAGACAGTGCTGAGTAGCAGAAATTGTTGTGATTCAGGATAGAAAGGGTTAACCCTTTAGAAGTTGTTCTTTGAGGTCTAGTTTTAAGCCTTTTTTTTCCTTTTTCCCCCCTTGTTTTTAACTGTGCTTTTTAAGGTTTCCTCAGAGTTTGGCTGTAAGTGCTAATGAGTCTTATCTCAAGATACTGTCCTAAAACACACTTATGAAGTTTATCAGCTTGGTGAGGTTTACATTTTATTGTAATGTATGTTTGCATTGTGCTAAGTGGAACAGTATTTTGTGACTACATGGATAAACACAGTAATTTAACTTCAGGGATTTGCTTTAGCTGACAGAAAAAACTAATTCTGATTTTTTTTCCCTTTGGCTGTTGCAAAAAAAAAAAAAATCAATCAGTTCCTGTATATGCTACTTGGTCTTCATGTCTGTTTGTGAGATTAAATCATTCTTCTGGAAGCTGGGTAAATTTTTTTGCAGGTTCAGTTGCTGGGGATGAATTCCTTAGAGGGAAGGGGAAATAACAGGTTAATCCTGAGATTGCAAACAACCCAAGAACATGGCTCTCTCTGCAGTAGAACATGCAAGTGGATCTGGCACGAATGCTGTGAGCCAGTGCTGGCTTGGAAGGTAGCGTGGTGCTTGCTGTTCATGGCAATGGGTTGACAAGCACTGAGCATGAATTTTATGAGCAGATCCATTTGGCCTAGGTCATTAGCAGTAGCAGTTAATTAGAGCCAGATGCTTATGAAGCTTAGTGCAAACCCCATCTTGCCCTGTCTCTTCATCTGCCTTGCACTGGGTTGAGGGTGAGGATCCAAATCCTGCACCTGCTTTGTTTGGGTTGACTAGGGACATTCCCAGAGCAATCAACAGGTTCAGCTGAGCTTCCTATAGGAAGCAGCCTTACCCAGCCAGGGGATGCAGCTGTGGAGCTCACCTGTAGCTCTGCAAGCATCTCTCTGCTCCAGCCTTCCTGGGCTGTCCATCTCCAGTAAGAAATCCAATCCCCAAGCCCAGAAACCCTTGGGGGACAGTCCACCAGAACTGATACTTTATTTAAAAGACCTGACTTGTTTTGCTTAATCTTGACAAAATTCTTTCCTAGTGCTAATCCTCTTCCAGTGAAAGGTGAGAGCTCCGAATACCTGGCAAGCTAATAGCACAGCTCTTTCTACATCCCTGGGCCTCTCTGTAATCAAAGGTGAGGGGGGGCAGGGATGTTTTAATCCCCTGCCAAAGATAAATCTCCTGCTGGGAGCTAGCAGGGAGTTATTTCCCAGTCTGTGGTTAGGAAGGCCAGAGGTGAAACAGCCACTTGAGCTGAATCGCAGGTCTAACCAAAGATCCAATGCTTCCTTTGGCTCATCAGCCCAACTGTGTTGCATCCCTGATGACTTTTTCTATCTTCTGGCTTGTCCTGTGTTGACTGTGGAAATCCAGAGGCTTAGCATGAGCTTCAGGAGGACAAACTGAAGAGCTTTTCTTGGGAGAGTGGCAATGGGACTAAAGGTCTTGAGCAATCCATTCTGCTAGTGCTGTGTGCCCATGCCATTTCTCTATTTGAAGTTAAATGTCCATACTGAATTTTGTTGCAAAAGCTGATGAAAACGTGTAGTAGATGGAGAGCTGTCTGGTGCAGGAGAGGCTCTGGGCCAAACAGCTGGTGTTGGAAGGGGACCCATAGTAGCTGAAGGGGGAAGATAATACCCTATCACTTGGGTTGTAGGTAGGGAGAACCTCAGGTAATGGATGGTGGACCCTGATCTGTCTAAAGGCTGTGTGGGAGGGCATACAAGCCAGTGAGCTGCTCCCAGGGAAGCTGAGTGCTGGTCAGACCAGCAATGGAGCATCCTTTTTGGGCGATACAGGGGTTAACTGTTCCCCTTTGCAGCAATGTTGGGAAGTGTGATCTCTTGCTTGCTTAGTGATCTCTGAAATGCTAACAAAGCAGGAAACCTTCTCTTTCCTTAGCTTTAACCTGTAGACTTGGCATTGAGGCAAGGTTGCATTTCAGGGGTGCAGCATGGCACCCAGTAACCCTCCAGCACCTTATGATAGGTGCATGCCTGCATTTCCAGAGCTCAGTGGCCCTGCAAACAGGACCGGACAAGCATTGCTCCTGCTACTGTCAGCTGCCTCCGGCTCCTCTGTTTATGTGTCTAACTAAAACTTTAAGGCTGGTTAAGGAAGAAATCTGACCAGTGCAATGGAAACCTTCAATTCCCCATGGTCCTGGGAGGAGAATAGTAGTTCCAGGCTGGAGCGAGGAATGAACTCCACTTGTATGCTGCCTTGCCCATCCAGGAGAATCAGCCAGGAAAAACATCAACAGTTCCATTAAAAAGTCTGCTGGTTTGCTAAAGTAGTGGAATAAACATACCTGTAAGCATAACGGCCTGAACCGCACAGGAAACATTAACTGGAGTGAACATAGGCAGGCTTGCTCCCTCTCCCCCTGTATATTGATCTGATTTAAAAAAAAAAAACCTCTGTATCCATGGTAATGTGTAAATCAAACAGCAGCTGGTGGCTTATTAGCTGGGGAAGGACCTGCTTGGATCAAGAGCTGAGGGGTTTGTTCCTTTCCTAGACAGGCAAAACCCATGTGGAGTCTGCACTGGGCTACTGCTGGGGCTTGGGGGGCATACCCAAGGTGGGGGTGCCAGCAGTAGAAATTGGGGTGAGATAGGGTTTGGGGGAGGATTTAGCCATCTAAGTGCTTCATGTGACTCTTCTTTTCTTCCCTTCCCTGTTTCAATAGGAATTTTCTTCTTTTCCCCAAACCTGGGAGGGACTAGTAGAAGAGCTGGCGTGGAAACCAGTGGGCACAGCAAGTGGCCAGCAGTACCCTGGGAACTTGCTGAGGTGCAAATGAGAATACCAAATAAGTGGTCCATGGTGGAAATAGCCTAAGAAATTCTCAGCTGAGCCTATTCCCTGGTGGCCACATGAGGATGGAGACCTGGGAGCTTCTATGGTCTTGGTGGAATGAGAAGGGATGGTGAGCACCAAGCTCCTGGTTGGGAGACAGTGCTAGTGGTCTTGGAGCTGCATATCAAAAAAGCTCCTCCTTGGCTGTACTCAGCATACAGTCCAGAGATAAAACACTTGGAAAATACCTTTAGTTGTAACTAGATGGCACCTGTCAAGCACAAGTGGACATTTCTATCACAGTCTTCTTATATTAATGTCTTGGGCCACTTCCAGCCATGTCAGAGCAGAATAGCCCTGTTCTAGCTGTCCTCCTAGAGAAGCCCTTGAGGTAGATGGATGTGATTACTGTGTGCTGGAGATGGTCTCTGTGCTCCTAGGCCTCATCTGCGCAGCCACTTAGCACAACTAATCTGAACTGACTTTTAAAGTGGATTAGTTCAATTACTCTTAACTAGCCCCTGGTGGAAGCACTCTCCTTCAGGATTAAAGAGCCTTAATTCACTTTAACATACTTGATTTCAGAGCAAATCAGCCTAAACTGAATTAAGAGCACTTTACAGCCCTGTGTGGAAGCACTCCTTCAAAATTAATGTGGTTTAACCAACCTGCTTTGCATTCCTGTGCTCAGTTCATTCCAGTTAGTCTTGCTCAAGTGTCCCCTTACAGATGGCTAATATAGTGAGCCTCCCAAATATAAAGCTGCAAACAGATTACCTAGGCTGGTGTGTGTGCCAGCTCCTGAATCTGCTGATTCAGTGCTTAAAACTGTCCAGCTGGATTGCTTGGATTCCTGCTTGCTCTCCTTTGTCCATTTTTTACTCTACTTTTTTTCTTTAGATAATACTTTTTTTATTCTTTAAAACCAAAATGCTTGCTTTTTTCACTTTGGAATGCAAGGCAGCAAGTCATGTTTTAACTGTCTTTAACTGCTGCTTTTAACCCTGAATTTAAATGGACCTGCTTCACTAACAGCACATGCATCTTACTACTCCAGTTTAACTCTCCAGGAGAAAGTGATCTGAGACCTTCGGTGGTTGTAACCTGTTAACTTATTTAATGCTATCTTCATCCTTGGCTTTCAGCTGGAAGTGCAGATTTGCTGCTCTGGACCCAAATGCATTCCCCCTTGAGGGACTGGGATGGAGGTGGTTGCTTGGCACAGGTTTACACTCTCACTATGTATGTGTCTGAGGGACAAAGTTAAACCCGGCAATTCAAACATGTATTGACATCCTTCATTTTTTTAGCCCTGGGTTTTTCATGGCTCATCTGACATGCCAAAGAGAAGGGACTAGGCCTCCTGCATAGGCAAGGGGGCATTCTGCTGGCTTCCCACAGCAGGTCTGGAAACCATGCAAAGTCACCTCAAAAGTGTCACTGAGTTACTTCAATGCAGCCATGCAAAGCCTGTGACTCCACTGGGCACCTTGAGGAAGCTGATGGAGAGGTTCCCCAAAACTGTGAGGAGTCCCATTTTAATCAGGAGTGCAGAGATGCTCTAGGTCTGGTGTGTGTGTTGTTTTGTTTGTGTTGAAATCCAAGGAGTGAAGGTGAAAAGACACAGCAGTCTGCTGCCTCTGAGTTATACAATGGAATGGGAAAAGCCTCTGTCTTCATATACTTGAACCATTCCTGGCACACACTTCACCATCCTCTGCAAATCCTTTCAAAGACTTGATGGAGGATGCTCCACTGCAAGTCAGGCCACTTGTACTAGTGTCACACTTCTTGGCAATGAAGTTTCACTATAATAGTGTGGGTTTTCTCCTCTAAAATATCAGATCCTTAACCTCATCTTTACTGTGTCCTCAAGATCCTCCAGATGCACTGAAAAGAACCTGACTGCTAGGCATGTATCTGTTTGTATAAGCTTTAAACTTGTAGTGTTTGAGAAGACACTAAGGCCTTGATGAGAGGAGATGTTTCACTGAAGTACAAACTTTTTTGTGGGGGGAAGGAAGAGGAAAAGGGGGTGATGCTCTTGTCCCTCTTCTTAGATCATAGATAATAAATGCAATCTGCAAAACTATCATCTGCAAAGCCTCTACTTGTCCTAAGAGTGTTTGGATAAGGCCAAAATCCTTCTGGAGTGGTTTTTTTTGAAGGCCTCTTAGTTGGGGCCATGCTTCTGAGAAGCAGCTTTTCAAAAGGAGGCCCCAAGTGCAGTTTTAGATGCTGAAGGTGGTGTTATTCCACCAGGAGTGAGCCTGACTCCCCTGTCTAATTGCCACCCTTCCTTCCAAGGAACTGGAGGTGAGGATCTGCATTGCCTATCTGATTTCTTGCCTCTCTCGTGGATGTCACCCTCTATTCCAAGCCTTTAGCCAAAAATTTAGACTTCAGGCAATTGGTTTTGATTGAGTTTGAGACCATCAATTAAGGGGAAGTTAATGACATGCCTCTGTGAGGTGGAAGCTGCTCACAGTTAAAGCTCAAGCCATACTGTGGCTTTCCTTCCTTCAGGGTGCCCTCAGGGTGGCAGGGAGATCCAGGGCTATTTTTTGTTAGTGAGAGTGCTCAAAAACTAAATGTAAGACCTGTTTAGGTCTGTGTACAGGGACCAGTTGGTGTGTTTGTCTGAGGGGCTTCATGTATGGAGGTAATTTTCCCAACAGAGAGCCTTAAATAATACAAATAAAGAAGAACCTGGACTACACATGAGACCATTAGCCCTTTCTGGATGTTTTGTAGGGAGCTGTGCCCTGTTTTAATAAGATTTTGCTGCAAAGTATACATGTGCGCATGCAGAACACTCTGTAAGACTAAAGACTAAATAAGTGCAAGGTCCTGCACTTAGGGAAGAATAACCCCAGGCATCAGTAGAGCCACAGACTGACCTTTTGGAGAACAGCCCTGTCAAGAAGGACCTGGGTGTCAGGGTAGATGACAAGATGACCATGAGGCAGTAGTGCCCTGGTGGCCAAGAAGGCCAATGGGATCCTGGAGTGCATTAAGAAGACTATCTCCAGCAGGTCAAGGCAGGTGATCATCCTGTCTACTCAGCCCTGGTAAGGCCACACCTGGAGTACTGGTCTAGTTTTGGGCTCCCCAGTACAAGAGGGATGTGGAGCTGCTGGAGAGAGTCCAGCTGAAGGCTATCAGGATGATCAGGGGCCTGGAACATCTATCCTGTGAGGAAAGCAGCTTGAGCAGCCTTGCTCACCCAAAGCCTTTGATTTCACCAGACAGCACAGAAGATACTATGGCCTTGGGGAATCTGAGCCGGCTCCTGAAACAGCTTTTTGAGAAGATATGAATCTTTAAAATGTGGAGTGCTCTAAAATCCACTGGCAGATCAAGTCATGTGAGACTTAATGATTTTCATTTGCTTGTTCTTAAAGTGCTTGTGAAAGGTGGTCAATACCATGATCCAATTTGTCTGGGGAAACTGAGACATGAAACAGTAAAGGGATTTGCCTATAGTTATCTGAGAGGCAGTATTAGAGGACAGAACACAGGTTCTTGGTCCTGTGCTTCTTGTTAGCAACTTGCTTTGGCGTCTGTCTCTGGTATGTGATATGAAGAACTGGCCAGGATATGGCTTCAGATATGGTTCACTTCATCCTAGATTTTGAACCAGACTTACATAAGTCTGCTTGAGAGGTGACTCCTTTTTATGCATTGCTAAAACCATGAGACAAAGGAGTGAGAGCTGCTAGAGTGGCTCTTAATCAGTCCTGATAAATAAGCTAAGTGAAAATGAACCAGGTGAGTTATTGGTGCAAATGGCTTATAGATTTTTTTCTGATTTCAGACTGATACATATAAACCTTCACAGTTGACCTTTTTCTGCAGTCAAGCAAGGAGTAAGAGGAGGATGACTGTGCAGATATGTTAAACCTAGTTAAATTTAATGTGGCACCTCTCACAGAAAGATGGACTTTTCTAAAAACTCATAACACTAAAAATTGCTATCCCGTGTTGTGGGGTTTTTATACATCCTGCTTAATGGGTTCAGACTGGAACATTTCCTGATCTCTTGCTGCCCTGTTTTCAACAGCCTGTAGGCACCCTGTGGGCTGTTGTATTTGGGTGCCAATATAATGTGGGAAGGATTTGCCGTTTTTAATTGTTTCTTTCCTACCTCACTTCTAAAGCACCTCTAATTCCATATTACCCTAATTGTGATATGCAAATTTTAAGAGGAAACTTGCTGCCAGTGTATTTTAACATTCTTATGGGCAAGCAGCCCCCTACATAACATGATAAATCTGGACAGCTTTTCTGACCAAGGAAAACAAAAAGCTTTCCAAATTGAGAAAATTATGTAAGGAAAATCCGATGAGGTTTCTCTAAAATTAAACCTGCCTAACAAGCTCTAGTGCTTTCAATGTGAAACCAGTGAGGACTATTGGGGGGAGGCTGTAAAACTTTGCCTGTGGGTTGTCCATTGGTGTTCTGAAATTCTTTCCATCCACTGATCCACTTTCCCATTTGATGCAACCAAATGTGTGCAGGAACATAAAGCTGTCCATGCTTATCCTGACACCAACACCCTGACTGAGGAGCAACAGAAGTTTTACCCAGGAGGTTCACAGGAGCATTGCTCACTCATCCTCTACCCCCATACACCTTCTGCCATGTAGCATCCCGCTCAAAGGTGTGACTTCGCAGCTTGTGGAGGAGTGATGTGATACCACATCATCTGAGACCAAAGATGTCTAGGATGAGCATCTGAAGCGTGGGTTTTACAAGCTGAGTTGTGTGTTCTAGGCAAACTCTTGCCCTTCATCCCTTTGGAGAAGATTAGTGTTTGCTTCCAGAGATGACTGTCTTCTCCACAAGGCTTCCCCGTGGAAAGTGTGGTTCTGGAGTCCATTCCTGTTTGTGTTGGGAGCTGTTGTGCCGGGAGCTGTTGTGCTGTTGCTAGCCCAGTATTTCCAACTATTGCAAGATATGTTGCACATGTAGATGAGGCACTTAAGGACATGATTAAGCAGGTGTGGTGGCGATGGGTTTATGGTTAGACTTCATCTTGAAGGTCTTTTCCAACCATAATGATTCTATGATTAAAGAGGTGCTCAACTCTTTGCTAGTATTTATGCTGAGCAGGTTTTGAACTGCTGATAGAGTGAGGTGATCTCAAGGGGTTTATGGCACTTTTTCAGTAAGACTTTCCAGGTGTTTCTATCTAGTATTCAGGAGAACCTCAATGTTGCACTGTTAACTCATTATGCCCAATAGATCTGTCAACTCAGAGGTGCACAAGGTATTTCCATCTGGGGAAAAATCTCCCCTAATTGTATTGCTCTTTATTTGCAGACTGATGACAGGTTTCCAGCAAATGTGTGGAACATTTGTTAGTGTTGCTATCCTTTCTCATTGCCTGAATCACTTTCCTTCTTGGCCCAAGGTCCCACGGAGTTCTTTCAGCCAGGAGTTACTGAAATCATAAATGTGTGAAATACCAGGTAGATAAACATTTTAGTTTCACAAATACTTCAATCTAAATGTTTTCCGAGGCCCTCATCAAGAAGGATCAGCCAGTAACAGCATCTGAAAGGTCACAGCCTTGCTTCTGTGTGCTCTGATCTTCAAGATGCTAAACGTGTGTGAAAGCTTCAGCAAAAGGCCTGACATGCCATTGCTGTTCTCTAAGGCTACAGGGAGCATCTGTGTGTCCTTTTAGGCTTTGAGCTTGCATCTTGGAGCTATGCCTGCCTGTATTAGCTATTGTGATAATGCTGCCTGGAGCGCCCAAATGTGACATGTATCAACTGGCATCTTGGCAGCACTAAGTGTAAGATTTCTTTGCAGTGTTGGTTTATATCTTTTTTCTCGAATGTGTGTGAATTACTGTTATGATTTATTCTCAAGCTGGAACTTTGGTTTTATCACTTAAATACTTTGGAAAGTTGGAGCCCTTTTATAACTAGTTGTAAACTCTTTCACTTGGAAGAAAACTCCAAATGTGAAGTATGCTGCTCATTCACACAGAAATTATATATTACAGAGCTGTGGTAGCAAGGTGTACTCCTCTGTGCTGTTTGGGCCCAGCTTTCCTTCCTGAAGCTCTTGTTTGGTAAAGTTGATATTTACCTCTCACCACCTCCAGAGTGGAACTGGGATTGTTGCTGAAATGCAAAGATTATCAACATGATATCTTTCAGTGAAAAGCTGAGAGAAATCATGTGTAGGAAACCAGTTTGAGTGCTTTCTCCTCAGTTATGAGGTCCGGGCAATTAACTGGTAGGTACTTGCAGTAGTGTGTTTTTGATAATAAAGAGCAATAGATTTGGGCCATGAAGGCTTATTTCTTCTACCTTCTCCCCTCTATAGATTGAGATCTGTTAGCCTGTAATATAGTGCCTTGCAAGTTGTTCCTTCACTATAAGAAGTCTTTCCTGGACTCCAGCTTCACTATTGCCTCTTGCTCCAGCTTCATATGCAAGTTACATGCTGCTGTTAGGGCACTTTCAACTGCTGCTATTTGGTGGCTGCAGAGCGATAAACTTGAGGGATTCCTTTCTCCACCACTGAGTTCTGCCACTCTCATTCCTGTGGCTTGGCCCACGGAGATTCAAGTGTAACCTGTGCATGCTGTGTTTCAAGTGAGATAAGAGACCTATGAGTTACTGCAGAATGGTTAAGGCGGGAAGGGACCTCTAGAGATCTGGTCTAACCCTCCTGCTCAGGCAGGGACACCTAGAGCACATGGCACAGGACCTGTTTGTCAAGGTGGGTTTTGAAGACCGCCACAGAAGGAGACTACAACCTCTCTCCACAAATACTCCACTCTTTCCTCCCCACACTCTCCCCTCTGGTACTTACACATATTGATCAGATTTCAGTCTTCTCTAGGGGCCGATTAGTCTTTCTTCATATAAGAGATGCTCCAGTCTCTTAATCATCTTTGCTGCTCTCCGCTGGACCTTCTCTAGAAGCTTCATATCCCTCTTATACTGGGGAGCCCAGAACTGCACACAGTGCTCTAGGTTTGGCCTCACCAGAGCTGAGGAGAGGGGCAGGATCCCCTCCCTTGACCTGCTGGCGACATCCTCCTGATGCAGGCCAGGACCCCATTGGCCTTCTTGGCCACGAGGGCACTGCTGGCTCATGGTTAACTTGGTGTCAACCAGGACTCCCAGGTCCCTCTCTGCGAAGCTGCTCTCCAGCAGGTCGACCCTGAATCTGTACTGATCCCTGGGATTATTCCTGCCCGGGTGCAGGACCCTGCCCTTGTCCTTGTTGAACCCAATGAGGTTCCTCTCTGCCCAACTCTCCAGCCTTGTCCAGGTCCCTCTGAATGGCAGCTCAGCCCTCTGCAGTGTCAGCCATTCCACTCAGTTTGGTATCCTCTGCAGACTTGCCCAGGATGCACTCTGTCCGCTTGTGCAAGTCCTTGATGAATAAGCTGAACAGCATTGGGCTGTCCCTTGAGAAACAGGTGGACAATGCTGGGTGTCTTGGTAACTTCAGGAAGGCTTGGAGGGAGCCTAGGAAGTGGTTGGGAGCCTAGCTCAAAAGGCATGAGCTATTGCAGGGGTGAGGAATGAGCGCTGGGGATGGGACAATTTTCTTGATGCCAAGCCAACTAGAAAGTCTCAAGCACAGATGAAGAAAGGGGAAGTCATCTGATACCGTCTACCAGGGAAGGACGTACAATCTAAGAGGAGGGACGCAGCCAAGTTTTGTCACGGTGCTATAGAATTTCAGCTTGGAATTAAATAGCAGGGCTGTCTTCCAGCATTTTGCTTAAAGCTCTGAGACTTTTAATTGGGTTTGTAGGAAAAAAACAGGAGATATATTAATGTATACTTCTGTTACTTTTTTAAAGCTTAAACCTTCTTGAATTTCCTAATGATTGCCCTTCAAGATGCATTCATTTCTGTCATTCAAACATACATTGTCACAGACTTTGAGGACAAACAAAATTAGCATAAAGTTGTTGGTTCAACCAACTTTGAATTTCTTTTGCCCTAACTTCTGGCTATTATCTAGGACTTAACCACTGAGTGGACAGCTCAGGTCCTGCCTCCTCAGTGCCATGGGGAAATCTTCTTGGGAGATTTTTTTGCCTTTTCTCTGAAACCTCAGTGTTGATATTGCTTTGCTATCACTGCCTTGTATTGTTTTTTAAGATATTGCTGTGTAGTTGAGTACCTTCACAATGTCTGAGAAAACAGCAACAGAAGACAAAACAAAAAAACCCTAGATGCTAGCAATTTGATTGTTTCAATGTGCTAGCTCTAATTGGGATGGGTTTCTTACAGTTAGGTCCTGTATTGTCTTGGGGTGATGACTCAAGTCTCCAGATCCACTGAAGGAGGTGGGATGTGAGAATTGTAAAACAAGCCTACATGTGTTTAAAAGACAGATGGAAATTGCATTTCAGGCTGGAGCTGTTCTAGTTGTGAATAGCTCTAATGAGCATTTGTTGATGGACTAGTCTAGGTGACAGTTCTTGATATGCTCTCTTATGATTTATTGAAAACATAAACTAAAAAAAGCCACAGATTTGTTCACAAAGTCCTATGATGAAAGTATTTTGCTCATGCAATATGCCCAACATGTTTTTTTTATTTTCCTATTTGTAGTGTATCTGCCAGACAAATCCCCCCTGCCCTAAAACAGGGCTATAAATGGCTTTATTTGGTGGTTTGTACGTGCCAGAGGAGCTCCCTAGCCTGTGTACCCTCCCCAGGTATAAACTGCAGTCCAGGCAACTTGCGCAGCCCTTGTAGAGCTGAAGATGGTCTTTGGCCAATGCATGTGTGACAGCTGAATGCTGCTGCCAAAATGTACCTGCAAATGAATGCAAAGCAGGTGTTTCATCCACCTGGGGATGTTTTTAATATGGAATTACTGCTAGCATTGGGCTGCAGAGTTATATAGAGGAAACTTCTGGGATGAGCTATATGAATGATCTAAATCATCTCCTTTGCATGTACACAACAATAGCATTTTGTTTCAGGACTGCATGTGACTTTTGTTCTGCAAAATTCTAGGTTTTTTATGTGAACTGGCAATTACTAAATATTTCTTTTTACCATTCTCATGAACTGTGTGACCTCAGGGCTTATTGAGATCACACTATGGAGATTCTGTACTCTACTGAAAACTTGTTTTCTCATGGGTGTTTTAAAGATGTCATCTGAGACATAGAGCTTAAGGAGAGCATGAACAAGAATCTTCTAATCTAGAGCATCCATGATGATGCTGCAAATCAATTTTCTTTTCATTATTTCTGGGTACTTAGAATTATTATAGGCTGTCCCATGTTTAGTTCTTACTAGGGAAACTCAAAGGCTCAGTACCTGGAAAATGGGATGTGCTAATGACTTGGGAATGGCTGTGAAAGCTGTTTGACAGACTTTGGTATCACATCATTGCTGGAATGGGTTCTAATTCTCTATTGTAACACTTACAAGACCACAGTCTATTCTTCCCATGGTCCTCTGCCTCCTTTCCATCTTGTCTTCCTCAGGAAATGAAGACAAGATGGGAATCTGTAAGGGAATATCTTTCATGGAATGAAGCAGTGCTCATTTGCAGAGGGTTTTTGCATACAGTTGATGGAGAAACTTGTTTTCATAACACATACTCAGTTATGCCGTTGTTCCCCGACCCTTGAATGATTGAAATGTAATCTGTGTATAACAATTTTATGCCCTCTTTTGTCTTCTGTCTTGAGTTCACAACGAGCAATATAAAGATAAAACTTCTAAATTTCTACTTCATCACTGTTTCTCATATGGACTAATGCATTCTGAAATCAAAAAGTTTAGGAATAGGTATCACTACTAATTCTAATATGCAATTATGTCAGCTAAATGCCTTTGCAAATCTGGGAAAACTGATCATCCATTCTTGGGCTAGAGGATGAGTCTAGTAGTAAAGCTAATCAGGAAGATTCTATTGATTCCAGTCAAACCTTGGGAAATACTGTTATATGATACTTTGAACTGCATATTTAATGTTCTACCATGAGTGTTTTTTCTGTCTTAATGCTATCAGTAGGTGAAAATTGGAAATCCATCCACAGACCTTGTAGCTTATTTACAGTGTGTTTGTGGATAACAAGTGGTGCAAGAGATGCTTGTTTTGCTAGCTGTTGGTGAGTGATTTGAAACCTGAGGACTTGCACAGATTGGTTGAAGGTGTCTTGGTGATATCCCAGCATGTAAACTTCATCCAAGCTAAAGTATCACCAGGAACTTTTGTGTTCCTTCCACTGGCTGGTGCACAGCAGTTCCATTCTGGGTCCATTCTTTAGTGCATTTGCTCAAATGGTAGGAGTTTGTGTTTACAGATCTGCAGGCCCTAGTCCTAATGTCTTTATTCAACATGGTCAAGGATATCATCCTATTTGAAATTACCAAAAATCTTTGGAAAGGAGGATTTTTCTGATGTACACCAGGAATGTGAGGCACTAGGCTTCAGCCCTGCTGATGTTCCTGAGAATCACTGGTTGTGATGCTCTGAAGCAAGTGGGTCCTCTTTCCATTGAACCTTTCTTCCTCGAGATACTTTCTACCATGATTGCTTTGTGCTTTTTGTGTTGAGATTGAAAAATGTTCCTCCCTTTGAAGTCTATATTTGGGGAGAGTGTAGAAGTAACACTGCCTAGCACTGCATTTGTTGGGACTTTCATGTGTTTCCTCACCTGACTTGTTACCCAGAGGTCATATTTTAGACAGTGACTGTAACCAGAGGCCTGTTCTGGCCTTCTTGAAATGCAGCAACCTCAGCCTCATGATGTGTGTATCTTATGGAGCTGAGGAACCGTTCTCTGCAAAATGAGGTGAAGGGATGGGGATACCACAGTTGTATCTCACAATACTCCATCTTCATATACAATCTTAAAGTGAAGCTCTATTCCTTCCACCCCCCCCCCATCCCAACAAAAAGCTTAAAATCTCTTAAAATGCTGTAAGGAACAGTTTTGGCATTTGGTGGGGATTTGGGTGGTGAGTTTGCAGTGTGACATAACAGGTCTTTGCCTCCATAATCTTTTACCCCTTCCAAAACCCAGGCATACAGAGCCGATTCAATGCTTAATCTTGGTGTAACGAAACCACCTCGTGGTTTCTGTATTTGGATTGATCTAAATTGGGATGGCAGCAGTTCTCGAATCCAACAGCTTTGGGCTATTTTAGGTAGTGAAAATCTGCCACTGGCACTATGGGAGGCATTTATATGTAACAAGCTAATTATGTAAAATGCACACTGTCCACTTGTTAAGATCGTCTTAAAGTTTCATAATCTAATCAGAATTTGGTATGTATAACACTTAGGTGATTTTCCTCCCCTGCTGCCTTTTTAATACAACTTAGCTTGCATGATCAATACAGGAAGGAAGTGCTTTGCTTAATACTGGTGGTTGATAGTGGCCCACATGCCTCTCTAATACAATGGATAAAGGATTTTTTTTGAAAAAATTACTGAGCACAGATGCATTGCTCTAAAGTTGGATGATATGCAACCATTAACATTAAATCCCATCAGCTGAGTAGTACTCACTGAATAAAGCTTTGGGACTCCTTGGGCCATGATACTTTGGTATGACTCTGTTAGTATGAGCTCTGTGATAAGTATTGAGACATGAAGTGATGTCAAAGGTAGATCTGACTGGTGTCCATGCAGATGGTCCCATTTCCTTTGAAAGGCAGGTGAAGGTCCTGCAGCCTGCACAGGTGTGAGAGTTCAATGCTGACTCTCTTGCTAATCCTCTGCTGGTGAAAGGAGTGACTTTTTCTTCTCACCTATGCTAAATGTGCCCTTCTGAAGAGCTGCAGAGCCTTAAGTGCTACCTAAATCCAGAGTAGTAGAGGATAATTGCAGGAACACAGAGCACTTTGCTATGAGCGTTGAAGACTCAGGCTGAAGAGAAGCCTCTTAAAGACACTTTGGTTATCAATATCTCTTTATGAATCACTCCTGTGCTTAACCACTGTTAAATCATCTTCTTGTCTTCAACAAAACTTCCACAATAAGCATTTCTTACAATGCTGTGGGACCTTTCATGATGGTGGGGAATGGAGACCAGGTAATGTTTGTATTGCTCGTTCTTTTCTTCTCTCAGTGGGATAAATGGATGCATAGATGAATAGTGTTTGGAGATGTTGGGGAAGATCAAGGCAGAAATCCAGCAGTGGTGTTCAACAAAAGGTAGTAAGGGAAGACCTTTGAAATGTTCTTGTACTTGGAGCAGAAGGCAGTAGGGTTTGATGCGGTTGGCTTTATGGAAACGTGTTTCACAGTCTAGGATACTACAGCAAGAACAGTCTTCTGCTCTAGTGATTTATCTTTAATAGCTTAAAATGTTGGCTATAGCGAGTTTGTTTAGACTCAGTCCTTGAAATTTGGTTTGGAGCCCACCTTCAGATAGACCTTTGAAACACCTCTTGTCAGGAATGACATTTAAGATGAGCTATACTCATTAAGATGAGTATAGTTTCCTCTTGATTTTTTTCCCCCTCTTTTAAGGAATCAATTTACTGTCCTTTGCATTACTGTCTATTAGGGCTCAGAATGAGGGTAAACTTGTACCATTCCGTCAGTATAACCTGTCTCATGCATCCTGTTTTCTCCAATGTCCAGAAAGTTTGTTTTTTCACCTGTTTAGTTTTTAAACCTGCCACGAGGATAATATGACATTAGAGTGGAAAAGCTATCGCTGGTGTGCAGGGGAGGAATTGCAGAGCCGTAAACTGCTCTCAAAATAGATCAGATGATGTGTCAAACCGCCCAACCATCCAAATACTCCACAAGCTGACCTCCATGGGGATATAAAATAGGGTCTGGGTGACATGGGTGGGGTAGGTGAAAGTCCCCTTTGCATGCTTGTTTCTAGAAGTTGCCCATAAGTTGATAAAGAAGCTGTTGAAGGTCCAGTTGGGACCTTTAGGTCCTGAATATGAAAGCTGGAGCTGGGGAAGGAGGAGAAAGCTCCTCCTACATTAGTTTTTTTTATCCTCACAGACACAAGGAGCACTTTGCCTTCGCTGTGCTTCCCTCCAAGGCTAAAATTTCATCCTTCAGACCCACCAAATCCTAAGATTTGTGTTGTGTGGGAAGTATCCTTTCTTCTCCTTGGCCATGGTGTCTGCAGGGGTATCTCTGGGCAGCCAGGGAAGCTGCTGTGTTGGCTGCCGGGAGCTTCTCCCCTGGCTGCCAATCCCTGTGGTCTGAGCAAGGGCAGCTATGGAGCTGCGGCATCTGCCGAGAACAGATCGGGCAGTGTTCAACAGGGACAGCAAGATTTATAGGACAGACAGGCTGGAACGGGAAGGGAAGGAAGAGGCTGGTCCCAGAGCATGATGCATATTGTGGAGTTGTTGAGTCTGGGAGATGGCTTAACAAAAGGTGGCTGAGGTGTTAGGGAGGCAAATGGGCAATTCATGATGAACTCGGATGTATTCCCTGGAAGGGTTAGATTGGGGAGAGACTGACACTGACACATGACCTCTCGCTGGAACCATGCAAGGCACTTCATGGTCTGGAGAGCCTCCCTGGAAATGGAGCAGAGCCATTGATGTTGGTATTGGGATGATGTCGGTGGGATTCTTCCATGTGATCATGATGGCATGTCCAGAATGGAGACCTAGCTGCTCTGTCCATGTCAACTGGCCTGATGTGGCCAAATCTTAGGGAGTGGTGTCTGCTTGACAAGACCAGGTTGATTCTTGCTTGCATGTGGAAAGTCCACAAGCACACATAGTGCATACTGCAAACAAAGCAAGGTCCTGTGGTGCATCTGTAACTGACTACAAGCCCAAGACTCTTGTCTCAATACTGAGAACATACTGCTACCATACTGGGTCAAGCAAAAAGTCTCTCTACGCTGAGTATTTTGCCATCTAGGGAAGTCAGATAGAAACAGGACGAGCAGAGTGATGTTTCCTGGCACATCCTGCCAGCTTCTGGCAGTCGGTGGTTTGGACACTTCCTGAGCTAGCAGCTGCAGTCAAACCCACATGCTTAATCACCCACCTTGGTGTGCCTCCCTTTCCTGAATCTGGCTAATCCCTTTCCGAATGTATTTATATTTTTTGAGGCCTTAACAACATCCAGTGGCAATGAGCCTTACAGTTGGATGCCCTGCTTGAGGAAGGGGAGCTGTAGAGATTCACCAGCATGGGCTGAATTTTAATTGATTTTTGCACCTCCTCCTGTAGAATTAGGGGCAGGTGTTTATAGCACAGATTGCTGTCTTCCTTTTAGGAATTTGGTCCCTGAGGCAGGAGGATGTATAGCAGAGCTTGTGTGTAGCTCAAGTCTGTTGCAAGAAAGTCTTGCCTTTGAGCACCTGGTTTCTTCCCTTGTGGTCTTCACTCTTTAAATTCCTTTGCTGTATCCCCAAGGTGAGCCTATTTTTCTCTGTTAACTTACCCTTGTGTGATTGATCATGTATGTGGTCTAATCCTGGCCCTGTAACCAGAAAGGAGCTTGAAATCCAGGGAGGGGAAAAGGTTGTTCATAGCTTCTGTCAACATCTAGACATGCCCCTTGTTTTCTATATCAGCGGAGAACTGTTTGGCCCAATCCTAGATTAAAATAAGCTACTTTAGCTCCCACTGTCATGCATGGGACTGAGTTGTTTTTACTGCAGCTGGAATCTGAGATCCTGGTAGGGGAGGATTTTCTAGCAGGGTTAAAAATTAAAAACACTGTGGGATATTTTTCCCTCCCCCCTGCTCCAAGGGGAAGGGGTTTGCTGTTGCACTAAGCTATAGGCACTCGAGTCCTAGTTTTCATATTCACTTCTCAGTTTCATCCTTTTGTGGAAAATAATGGCCTTTTATTCTGGGATCGCGCTTTCCACCCCTTGCTTGCTAATTTGGTGCAAAAAGAGTTAAGCAATCAGTTTTTCCTCTCTGAGTTTGTTTCTTCTTGCTTTTCCATTGCATTGCCCCACTGCTTATACTTCCCCTGCACCAAAACTCAACTAACACCTTGCTTCCAGTCTAGTGGATGTATACCAAAAGAAATGACATTAAATTGAGGTGGGGGGAATAACAAAAAATAAAAGCCATAAGGAGCAGGATGGGGCAAGGAAAGGAGTGTGGGGTGGGAGCTGCGGAGCTGTCCAGCTGGGGGTGGGAGAGATGTGGGCTGAGGGGATAAGTCCTGGCACCCACCGCCAAGGGCGAAGCTTAATGCCGTCTTAAACCGTGAGCGAAAGCTCCTGTTGCTGCCTGGCCTGTGCATTCCCCTGGCACCGCAGTTCACCGGCCGGCGTTGAGTTGGAAATCCTTCATAAATCTAGCTGATTGCTGCCTCATTCTTGAGAGGATGAAGGGCAGAGGAAACAGCCTGGCCCTCCTCTTTTCGATGCTTGCTTGCAAGCAAAATGGTTTGCTCCAAGGGAAGTAGGCTGCTGGCAGCTTTTTTTTCCATGCTGCCAAGAAGCTTCCAAACCAAAGGCGGCTAAAAGTGGTGGAATTAAAAACTAAGCACATCCCTCCTCAAAAAGCCATTTTTTTTCCAAATGTGGGTACTGCTCAGTCCCTGATATGAGCTGCCCTGATTGCAAGGGAACAGTGCAAATGTCCACAGAGCTGGAGCTGGTGTCTTTGCTCTCTTCCTCCTTGCTGGTGGATGTTAACTTTACCACTCTATTGAGATCCTTGCCTAAAATAAATAAATAAAAAAAAATTCTTATTGCTAAGATGGGCTGGAAACTTCCTGAATAAGGTTTGTTGTTTGGAGCGGGGAGGGAAGGGGAGAGGGAGTTTGTCCTTGTGGTTTGGATACACCACCAAGGTCTGAAAGACCTAAGTTTGATTCCTGCCGTGGCTGCTGGAGGCCTTGTGCCCTCCTCACCAGGGAAGGGAGGTGGATGGGAAGGCAATGCTCCCTTTACTTCAAGGGAGTGTTATTAGCTGTAATTCATAACCTGTCGTGCTCTTCTGCCTTACATAGGTGGGAAATGCTCAGCAGCTTCCAGTATTTGCTTGTGGTGCTTCTGGTTGCCACGATGCAAAAATAGCTGTTCCTCCTGGCACCTTGGTCCCATAGGTCCTACACAGGGATGCATCATACTGAGGACATCTCTAGCCCTCTGATTCTGAACAGTCACGTATTCCCATATTCACATATTCATCAGAATATTTTTAGTTCAGTAGCTAAGTTTGACCCGCCTTTAATATGCACCAAACCATTGGATTTTTTTTTTGAGATTTGGTCTTGCTTTGGCATGCAAGTTTAATTGCATGAAAGCTCTCACTTATGCATGGGGCAGCCATTCTGTCTTTGAGAGGCCAGAGCTTTCACCATTTTCAGAAGAATTTCTTCTGAACTCATGCAACAATTCCTTTGCAAGACTGCTGAGATGCACCTCTTCTGGTTTTTGAGAATGACAGCTGGCCTGGTGGGATTTCACTTGTTGGGACTGCATTCAGCAGAAATCTCATTTTTTTCCCTTGGAAGTTAAGTGAGTCTTGGTCCTGAGATCATGTCAGGTGTGCATGGCAAGTTTGATACTCCTCATCCCCTTCTTCAATAGAAGATTCTTAAGAGAAAAGTCTAGAGGAAAACCACTCCGTGGGTATGACCTGTTAGAGGAGTAATTCAAGACAGATATGAGTGACTTACCTTTTTATCTCTTAAAGCAAAAACATGTTTTCTGTGCATGCTCCATTGGGAGTCTTTTAGAGTTGAAATTCTCTCCATGCTGATTTTATACCTTTCCTAATTCCTAGACCAGAGATGATTGACCCTGTTCAGAAGTAGAACTGGGGATTTGACTATTTGCTTCTGTGAAATGCATGCTCCAAGTTTGCTCTATTTGCAAGGATTGTGTGTAGGGTGTAGATTGGCTGTTTTCCATCCATGCAGGGTGAGGTTCTGAGGTTGTGTGGCCCATGTCTTCTGTGGCTGGCAGCATGTGGCATTGGAATGGACTCTGTGGCAGAGTCCTGTTACTCATTGCTATATAAGCAGAGACTGCAATTGAGGTTTGGGCAATATGCAGTAAGGAGATAGCCCATTTTTGTATGGGTTAACATCTGGAGAAAAGCTCTGGGTATGTGTACCATGCTATTGAGAAGATAAGGATCAAAACTGCAATTGGGAAATACTTGTCATGAGAATGGCAGTATTCATAACTGGAGTTTCTGAATGTTTGCTTGCTTTGTTTAACGGTAGCTGACAGCAAGGCAGCACTGTATGCAGAATGACAGGGGGAGCAGAGATGCAAGTGTAAAGCAGCAAGTTGAGCATGGCCTAAAAAGACACAGAGCAGCACATGCAGAAAGTGTGGCGGGAAGAGGGTTAGTGTGTCAGCTTTCAACTTTTTTTTCAGAAAAAATCTTTGTCCTCATTAAAAGAGAAATAGTGGAAAGAGAAGAAAAAAGAATTAGAAGGGGTAGCAGTGTTGCAGAGAAAACATTCATTTAACAAGTGGAAATGGAGTTGACTGGAGGTTAGTACAGATAGGCCAAAGATAAATCTCCTGGCAGAGAAGGAAGTGCTGGGGTAAGAATGCAATATTTCAAGCAGACCTGTCATTCCAGAATGGTACAACAGAGGCGTTTCCTTGCAGGAAAGCAGCCTGCCTTGGCTCGTGTCTCTGGAGGCAATTGCAAAAGAAACTGCTAAGCATCTCAAAAATGAGAAGGTGCTCTCAATGGCTATGCAAGTGCCTTACTTCTGTCTCATCCCCCTCAAATTCTCTTTGGGAAAACATCTAGTTAAATTAAGACAAGATCCAGGGTTGGACATGAAAGAATGAGCTGATGAGGCAAACACCCTCCTAGATTAGCTGAAAATAAGACCCATCTGAAATTGCCTCTCTGAGGGCAATAAATCTAGGTTAACATAGGCTCAGCTGGACTTTGCAGCTACTGTTGCATAGAGTTGTGCAGGGGCTTTGTTTGGGATCCCTCTCAAGCCTGGCTGATGTCTGAACCTCAAAAAAAAGCTATTAACAAAGTTGGGCAGCAAGATCATGACCAAGGCAACTGAATGCAACCACTAGTGCTTAGGTAAACCGGATAGGTCCCAGGATTTACAACTGGTGATGAGAGACCTTCTTGTTCCCTGGCTTCTGCCTAGTAAGGAGTTGAAATGGAGAGAAAATTTGGACAGGGAAAGAGTAAAACAGATGGTGGAAACTTCTCTTCTGCCATAATAACTTGCTCCAAAGGAAGAGGACTTAAACATATGCCCAAGATTAAATGCAGCCAATTTGTCCACTGTTGATGATTATTGCAGGTATTTACGGAATATCTATAGATCTTAATCCCAGGGAAGGGTTCCTCTGAGTTAGGGACTGAGGAACCGACTTCTTCCTGAAATATGGACAGTACAAGCTATCCCTCTCAGAGCAGAAGTCAGGTGAGATGCACAGAGGAGTAATTAGGACAGTTTGAAGTATAAAATGAAGAGCAAAATTAATTTGCTTGACTTTATTTTCAGATTGCTGTCATAGAAGCTGGAGTTAATTTCCATGGAGCTAAAGCTTTCTGGGCTATGTGGAATGAGTTTTTCTCTGGGATCCTGGTAAACAAACACACCTTCATCCATGCTCAGTCCTCTCAATCCAAAATACAATTACACTGGCTGGGAGTGTAATCATAACAATGAATTGGGTAAACATAATATGTGTATTAAAATATCCAGCTTCCTACTCCCTGTTCCAAAGGATGTCTTCGGAAGGAACAGCTTGGTCTTTGAGGAGCTGAGAAAGCATCCAACGCTGACACTGTTGCCTTACAGGACCTCGCTCAGCAAAGGTTGCATAAAAGGGCTTTATGGGATTATAAAGGTACCATGCTGTGGCAGCTCCACGGTGGAGGGGGTTTCAGGTGGGGCCACAGGCACTCCCTGGCTCTTGTTTATTGCTGGTGCTCTGCCTTGCGTATGTGGAGCTCTTCCTCTGGAAGAGATATATCGCTTGGCATCTGGAAAACCCTTTTTATACCCTCTTCTAAAATTTGTCCCCACTTTCTTGTCCTGGAGAAGCTTTTATAATTAATTCGCTCCAGTCTGATTCAGACCAGCTTGGAAAGTGGTGAAACTGGCCTGAATGATAAGCAAGGTGCTGATGGGTGAGTGTCTGCTTGTGTGTTGCATGGCCTGCCTCTCACCAGCCTGGATTTGCAGTCCTCTGGAGGAGGAGGAGGAGGACTGGAGAGAGCACAATCTTTGTGTACAGCTGGGCCAGGAAATGGTCTGAGAGGAGATGGAAAACGTGGTTTTTAACTTCCCCTCCAATACTGTGTTGATGTCGTCTTTGTGCTGTTTCTCAGGGGTGGCCCTTGAGCCACATTTCACCTTGAACCATGGTTCACCACGTCCCCATCACATGTGCCAAACTTTTGCACAGAGCAGTTAAAATAGATACTGGCAAGTAGTTCATTTGATACTTCAATTTTCTACTGTTTCTCAGGATTTTCCAGCTGCTAATGCTAAGCAGCTCTTGGAAACCTGTGTTCTGTTTCTGTCTGGAGCACTGTGCATCCCACTTCCTAGGTTCTACCTACCCCAAGCTCTTTATTTTTCTTTTACTTTTTAAGAAGTCACTCTCCTTGATCTAGTTTGGATCCCAAGCTTTGTAAGCCTGAGACATCTCATATCCAAGTATGTAAGGTGAGAAGGTGGGGAAGGACTTCAGAATCACAAATTGCTCTGCAGAAGTCTTGGCCATAGGATCAATTTCTGTATCCCTCCTCACTCTAATAGCTGTCTGCTACATGATACTTGGAGCTTGTTTTCTCAAACACTCAACTGAACAGTGCAAGCTCAGTCGGAATGGTAAATTGGGAGAGTGGGAGCTGTAGAAAATGCTTTTACGCCTCCCTCTCCTTTGCCAGCTGGGGATATCTCTTGCACCAACTGTGGAAGCTTGGAGGAATGAGCCTTCAGGGCAAATGTATTGATGAAGGCCAAGAATGGCTGTCCTGGAGATTCTGTTACAGGACTTTGCTACTGTGAAGCTTGGACCAGGCCACTTTTCTCATAAACAAGTCTACTCAATGCTTCACTTAACTAGGCCACCACAGGCCAGGTGGTGTCCTGTCTCCTCTGGGAATAGTTGAGACTGGTTGGCACTCGTGTTTCAAGCCAAGTGGGAGTAAAAATGCGTAAGAGTTAAAGTTCATCAGCGCTTCAAAGTGTGCCATTTGACTTTATGGGTGGTTTTATCTGTTTCAGAAGCAGAATTTTCTGAAGATTTTTCTTTAGGGAGGGGGCAATTCACGCTGGTTATACTGGTTTCTTCATGTTTCCACAAATCACTCTTTTGAGTCTTCATCTTTTTCTATTGCAGCATTTTTCTTGAAATCCTAATACTTTTGAGAGTAAGGCTTCCTTGCCTATCTCCCTGCTCTTCTAAAACAAAAACCTTGTTGTTTTTCCCCTGCTTTAGACACCTGATGTTAAATTACCTTGTTAAATCATTGCTAATGATTGTCATCTGTGCTGGGTATTGCTGGCTGTGGCTCAGGTCAGGATTTGGTGTCTGTGCAAAGAGTCTTGGGAGTGAAAGCATGCTAGCTGCTTGCCCAGGGGACTCTGCTCCTGGCAGGACGCATCCCATTGAGTTAGAGGAAAATCCCTGTTAAAAACAAACAACAGCTCACTGTTCCTGCAGGGCAGGTGGAGTTTTTAAGGATTTAGGGGATCATCTTGCACTTGGCCAAGGGTAGGAGCATGTGCTCCCCTTTTGTGCCCATCTCCTGAGATGGTGGAGACTGTTTGCGTCCGCCTGCCCCATTCCAGCGTGCTCCTAATTCTGCCTCTAGTGATTTTTCTTTTTTGGCCGGAGAAAGCATGTCTCGAGGTCCCTCAAACTCTACATAGTGATTCCCATTGACTGCGTGGACTGGCACCTGGCCGGAAGAGGGCAGAGCCAGGAGAACGGGACGTGGGCAGCTTGGCCAACAAGCTGCTCATGAGTCCAGCAGATGTTCCTGCAGCGCCTCTGCTCGCCAGGGCCTGTGCCAGCCTGGTCCTGCTCCAGCAGCTTGTCACTTGACACCGGGAACAGTACGCTGGCTTCTTTTATTGCACATTGTACGAGTCAAGGACCTTGTGCTTGGATGAGGCAGGGCAGGGGAAAAGGCAGCAGGACATGTATTTTTTTTTTTGAGGCGTTTTTTGTTTTTGAGCTTGTTGCTCTGCATTGGAAGCCTTTTGGCAGCATCGCTTGTCAAAAGGAATCCTGCTCAAACCTGGTGTTTTTCTGCTGAAGGCAGAGTGGTTGTACGTGGTGGGTTGTGTGCCGTGGGTTTTATTTGTTTTGTTTAAGGGAATGGATCTCTCTCTCTCTTCCCAAGCCTATTCTGGCTTTGCTTGCTGTGCTAAATGCTTTTTTTCTATGCACAAGAGCAACTGTAGTGCTGTGGCCTTTTTACTGGCTCCTTGTCTTTCCATATGTATGCATTAAATGTCCTGTCTGCTAGCAACTGAATTTAGCAGAAGTGGAAATTGTAAAGTCTTAGTGTCTGAATGAAGCTGGTACAGAGAGAGCAAGCTCAAATACTGCTTCTTGTCCTCTTCCCTTCCTCCTATGCTTCAGAGAACCAGTCTGTAACCTCCACCCTCCTCCAGACACCAGTAAATCCATGTAGTTTAGCCAGGAGAGACCAAATCCCACGACAGCTCCTCTTTCTCTGCCTACTTTTCCCCGCTCACATCTGTGCCTCTCTGTCCCTCCTGCAGGCTGACTGGGAACGAACCCCTGACCATCCTCCCTCTGACCTCGGAAATGGAGGAAGCTGCCGTCAAAGCCCACTACAAAGTCTGTGACCGCCTGAAGCTGGAGAAGAAGCAGCGCAGGATGTGCCGGCGGGACCCCGGCGTGGCCGAGACGCTCATGGAGGCCATCAGCATGAGCGCCCTGGAGTGCCAATACCAGTTTCGCTTCGAGCGCTGGAATTGCACCCTCGAGGGCCGCTACCGGGCCAGCCTGCTGAAGAGAGGTGAGCAGCATGGGAGCGCAGCCTGCTGCAGGTCCCCAGGCATCCTGTGGTCCTTCTTGGGGTTGCTGGTGCCTCTGACACCTGTGGGTATCTCCAGGGCTTGGCAGATAAAGAGGTGGTCCTTTGTCAGCGTTGGGTCTCTGTTTCTTAGCGGTCCAAAGGGGGTTTGTAGAGGGAGATATGAAGATGAAACTGGGGTCAGCCCTTCTGTCATGGTGGCAAGAGATTGCTGTCATGGCCACAGAGGCTGCATGTAGCCTCTGTGTAGCTGCATGTAGCTATGTAGTGATTTCTTTGCTCATACTGGTAGGTCACCTGCTTTCTGTCTCCTGTTGTGGGCCCCAGCCTTGGAGGCTGGAGCTGGTCGCTTGCATTTCTACTGCACATAGCTATGGTTGCTCCTCACTTCTGCTGGAATTCGAGCTGTTATTGGAGAGCAAGGGGTGGGCTTCTCCCTTCATTAAAAGGCATGATCATCTTATAGGACAGAAATTGTTTTTTTAAAAAAAAAGCTTTTTTGTGGTCATTGACATAAGACATGCTGTTCCATCTTGGTGTCAAGAGGAATCTTCCCACGATAGTGACAACTGCAGCTCTTTCCCTGTGGTCTGTTGCTCAGCCTTGGGAGAAGCCCTATGTATGGGTAATTCCCACATGTGCTGATGGAGATGGACCTAGAAACCAAGGCTTGAACTTGCCCAGTGATGAGCGTGAAGGTTTGTGGCGTTTCTTCCCTTGCTAATGAGTGAGAATGAGTCATACAAGTGTTGGGGCTTAACTTGTGCACAGTCACTGCCTCCAGTGGAAGCAGGGAAAGTCCTTATGAAACCCAAGAGGGTCCAGGCTGAGCTGCAAGATGTTTAAAAATATCTCCGCGTGCCAGAGGAGTCTCTGGATTCACGGTGCCTTGGGAAACCCAAGCACTTTCTCATGCTGACACCTGGAGGCCACAGCTTGCTCCTTCAGACACGCCTGCCCATAGGCAGCAAGTGACATGGGTATTTTAAAAGCAGCCTGGAGCTAAATTGCCTTAAAATACTATTGAGAAGCCCCAGTCAAGACCCTGTGTAATAGATGGCAGCTCTGAGGGTTGCAAGCCTCTCTCCTGTCTCATTCTCCCATGCTTTATGCCCGTGCAACATCTCTCCCCGCTGCTGATGCTGTAAATCCTTCAGGTGTTGTTTCTGCAACATAACACACTGCCCTGTAAATCTCTCCCCTTTGCTCCGGGAGCTGCTGGTTCCTGGTTCAGCATTGCAGCAAGTGATACCCCAGGGCAAAGGCGTACAGGCATAACCTAGGAAGACACAGCTATTCAAATACATCAGCGTGGGCTTGATTTGCCCCCTCCAGGGCTTTTGCAGTGATTTAAAGAGGCCAAAGAATCCCCTCTTAAAGCAAAAACATTTTCCCCTTCCTTCCGTTGTAGTACTCGGTCACCAAAACTGCCTGGCTGCTCCTCTATAACTTGGGCTGATGTGGCCCGTTTCTTAAAATAACAGAGGATTGTTTAAGGGACTTGTTATCCTCTTTGGATACTCGTGAACAATTTTGGAAATGGCTGAAACTGGATAGCTGTGGATGGCAGGCTGTCGATGCGCTGGAGGTTAGAATGCCTGCATTGATTTAAAGCTCATTATCTTGTTACCAAATATCTCGGTGCAATCAAATAGTGCACTGCGGAGATGGCTTTAAATCTGGCCAGAGCCAAAATGTCACATGGACCTGCTTGGAAGCCGCCTGAGCTGCCTGAGGGCAAGATGATACCTGTGCTGATGGGCGCTGGGAATTTGTGAGGCTTTAAATGATGGAGAATGGGAAGAGGATTGAGAGGGGAGAGTCTGGCAAATGAGCTGTTCCTCCTGGCTTTGTGCCCAGCCAGGGTATGCACTGTGGATGCTGGGCACTGACTTGGCTTGGAAATTCTTCAGCCTCTCTAGATCCAAGGCTTCAAGCAAGAAGTTGTAGGTCTCTGATGCCTCGTAAACTGGGTTGAGGCCCAGATACTGGTCACTGATGGCAGTGTCTCAAGCCAGAGGAGAGTTTGCACACCCCATTGCTGTGGGGGATATCTGCTGGCACCCTGGCACCTCTCTATTTCATGACATGAATATCAGCAGTGACGTGGGAGTACAAGAGGTAGGGAAGCATCACCCTTTAGTGAAGGCAGCAGTCCCAATAGCCATGAACCTCCCAAAGAACTGTTCCAAAAATGACCTGGCAGCGTCTCTGCATGTCCTTGGTTGACACACCAGCTTGCAGATAAATCCACTACTGTCACCATCCACTTGTGTTATTTTGGAGTGGGGGATTTCTTGAGCTGGATCCAATGCTGTTCTGGAATTCCGTCTCAAATATGCAATTGTTTACAGCTTCTATAGCTAAAAAAACAAGGAGTTATAAATGCTGGCATGTTTGCTTTTTATTTTGGGCTTTTATATTTTGGACAGAAATCATGGATATCTCTGAGCTTTGGTTTACCTAACTGAGGGAGGCAGATGCTATCATGACGCTGCATGTGATGGGTTACGTATAAAAGGTTCGGTGGATAAAAGACTGGTGGCTTAAACTGATTTTTGAGGCATTTGGGTGAAGATGACAGGCTGGCTGCTGTGCCCTTCCATTTTATTGCATAGATGCAGGACCTGGTGATTTTCCTGAGAGAAGAAGAAAGAAGTCTTTATGCTTTCTATACAAAATCTTTGCCTGAAAGCCTGTGCTGGCTTCTGACCATCACTGGTGTCCACTTTGTAGGAATATGGACATATCACAATGATGGTACCTTGGTGGCCTGTCCAGCTCTTGCTTACATTTTTGTTTTTAGGGAGAGATGGTCTTTGGGATGACAACCACTGGTCTGGCAAGGCTTGGCTTGTATTTTCTTATTCTGGGCATATGCCATCTCTCTCCTTCCTTCCATGCCAAGGAAGGACTCTCATGACATGCTCTCTACCACCATGACATCCTCTCCAACATCAGTCATGTGCAAGGGCTTGTCATGCTTTGACATTTGCTCAAGCCTTTTTGTTATGAGATTTGCTCCAAATTCTACATTTTTTTCTTAAGTTCTGGCTTCAAATAAAGCTATCTTCTCCTTTCTCCCCCAGGTTTTAAGGAGACAGCCTTTCTGTATGCCATTTCCTCAGCGGGGCTGACCCATGCCATGGCCAAGGCATGCAGTGCCGGGCGCATGGAGCGCTGCACCTGTGATGAAGCCCCTGACCTGGAGAACCGTGAGGCTTGGCAATGGGGTGGCTGTGGTGACAACCTGAAATACAGCAACAAGTTCGTCAAGGAGTTTCTGGGGAGGAAGCCCAACAAGGACCTGCGAGCCAGGGTGGACTTCCACAATAACCTCGTTGGCATGAAGGTGAGTCACAGGCTGGTCTGCAGAGCAGGGCTGGAGTGACTTCATGCTATTGTGGCTTCCGCATGCTTGGGTGAGGAAATGGGAACCTGGGATGTAAAATGTATGGAGTGATATTCTGATGCATAGGTGGAGCCTCAATATTGACCTGTTTTGGTCAATATGTTTCAAGAAATGTTCCAAGTTATGAGAGACTGGAAGCAGAGACATAAATATGTGTCCAAGTCTAGAAAATATGACCTAGGAGGGAAGTTTTTTTTGCTTTCCAGGATGAAGAGGAGGAGAACGGGATAACTGCCTTGCCAAGGAAAGGAAAGATGGATTGTCTGGGCCTGTGTGAGTTAGGAGGAGGAAGAAGGGATGAGGTTAAAGGATGCGTTCCCAGGAACAGTTCAGCAGAAGTAGGGAACATAGAGCTTCCATAGCTGGATTTCTTTGAAGGTGACTGGATAAACATCTGGCACAGAACTTGGACAGAGCCTTTTTTCACTCCCTGAAGTCTCCTCAGCCTGTTTCTCTCATGCTGAGACTCTACCCTCCACCTCCCTAGAGCCAGGGTTGCAGCTGACAGTGGGATATGGCAGTTCCTCATTTTTCACTTGCTTTTCTTTCCGCTTCCCTATGCACTTAGTTTGAGTGCTTTCTGCTCTTTACCCCACCTTCCTCCCTGAGAAGCTTGCTCTCCTGCGTGGGGGCCTTCCTGTAGAAGATCTAAAGGGTAAAGCCTTTGCAATTGCTGAGCAATTCCAACAAGAGGAGGAGAGGTTGAGGGAAGGGGAAGGGGCTTTCCATCTTCTCCCCAAATTTACTTGACTGTACCTAGTCTAGAATCGCTTAAACACAAAAATCCCTCAGATTGGCTAGCACAGGTGTCTAGGATCAGTTTCATTGCACCACTGTTGAAGGGGGACATACTGTAAGGCTATAAATAGCCCTTAAGCCTTGTTATTGTCCCTGTGATTGGATAGAGTGTTGGGGCTGGGATTGGGACCTAGGTCTCCAGTTTCCCAGGCGAATGCTGCCCGGCCAGTTGTGCATTCTAGGAATCACGACCCCAGCTCAGTTGTTCATGTGTGTATGCGTAAAATGTCATTCCTTGCAGCAGAGCTGGGGCAGTGGAGAATGCCACCAGTGAGTGTTGGTCAGTGAAGTCTTCCCTTCTCCCTACCACTAAGTGCTCCTAGACAGAGCTGAGGTCAGGATTGGAAATATCCTGGATTTAGCCGGTGTCTGACTTTCCTGACAGCTTTCCTGCCTCTGGATTAAATGGCTTGATGTCTGTGAACTATTGCAGCTCTTTGGCAATGCTTGTGTGAACTGGACTATATGGGATGATGGTTATTTTTTTTATCCTTGTGGTTTGTTTTCACTGAGGATCTACTTTAGCTATCTAGAGTTGCTTGTGTCACAAATGGAACTGAAAATGGTGAAGGTTGCCTGTGCAGGCTGGTTGCATGCTGGAGAGAGCAGTGACATGTCCTCAGCTCTCCTTCCTTTCCAAAGACAAATAATCCAGCCTTGTCAAAAGCCTCAAGGCTGTTGCTTCAGGCTCCATTGGCATGTTCTTTCCACTCTTACGAATATGTCCTTTCCATCCTTGTGCCTAAAAAGCATACCCAAGGAATTTAGCCTAATTCCCAGCTCTATGCACTGTAATTTTAGGCAGGATGGTTGTACCACTGACACTTGCCCTGGATTTCTGGTTAGATGTGCTCATTTTTTCAGCCCTGATCTATCTAGGTGTCTTTGAGCTAAATGAACCCCCAAGGCATCTCCCCTTCTGCCCATCCTGATCCAGCTGAGAGTTGTTGGGGGAAGAAGGGGGATGTCAGACTGTCTTGCATCTTCTGCTTCCCCTTTAATTGGCATGGTCAATCCCTGGCCACTGGCAGTGGTTTCTAAGCATGAGTGTGATATCTGCAGCTAAACAGCTGAGTAACAGTTGTGACGGTCGTCCAGACACTGAGGCCCTCATGGCAATCCAAGTCAAAGGCCGTTGCTGGAGGTCAGTGATCCGGTGTTCCTATTTTTGTCCGCCCGCGCTGCGTCTGAGTTTGTGTTGCTGCCTGACAGCTTTTCCTTGCCCCTTTGCAGCAGTGGTTGGAATAATTTCTCTGCTTCTGCTGCTAAAGTAATTGCACTTCATGTCCTAAAGGCAAGGCAAGAAACCTGCTAGATTCACAGCAGTGTAAAAATGAGTGAAAATTGCATCAAAAGGAGGAAGCTTTTAAGAGGATGGTTCTCTAGCAACCAAGAGAACAGAAGTCTATGTAGTCAGAATGTGCAGACTTAAACTTTTGCCAAGTAGGGTGAAGTAGAGATGATCGAAGATGTCTGGATCAGGGATGATGATTAGAGTCTTCGCTACTCTAGTCAGACTGGCTTTGTGGCATGATCAAAGTGTGCAGTGCTTGTTTCAGGTATCAAAATACTGAGACTGATTTAAAGCCTGAGCATTACATTTTGTAAGTGTGATTGTTGGATTGTCTCTGCTACTGCTTACACTTGGATGTAGCTTAAGGTCAGCTTTAAACTCTTCACTTTCTGCCACCAGCTCTGCGCACGCTTTGAGTGCAGCCTTGATGGAGGATGAGCATTGTCAGACAGGCAATATTTTGATTCCCCAGTTGAGTCTACTGGTATTTTCCTTGATGAAAGCAGTAGATTAAATATGAAACTCTTGACACATCTCCTCCTTTTTTCTTCAAAAATACTGCCCATCATTGAACTATTGTCTTATTTATCTGGTATCAGGAGATGCTAAGCTAGTGGCCATGATGGACTAAAACTATTCCAGACTAACTCAGTTTGTTTATAATTGGTTTGACCTGGGTTTAGTGCGACTCAAAGTGGATATGAAAGGAGCATAAGTAACCTTGATTGGTCTCATTTGGGTGAGTAATTTTGACATGGAGTCATTGTTAAGAGCTGTGATACTCTCGCACCCTCTAGTATGTTGTAAAACATCTGAGTTTTGTAAATGTAAGGTTAAAACATTTACAACAATTGAGTTGTAAAAGGATGATTACCGCTGTTTTGAGCAGGAGCGGAGATACAGAGACTTTCCCAAGGTGATGCAGCAAGACACTGAAGCCTGCTCTTCTGAACTGTTCATTGCCCACTGCATTTTTCCTCTAACCAAACCACAAATCTAAATCATTAGCTAAGCCCTACAGGCCTTCAGATCTTTGCTGTGCTGCTGCTTTAGACTGGGCTGAGAATGAACAAGGAGAGTTTCTTCTCCAGCACTTTGCCTATGGGAAGCTTATTGTAATATCTACTACATTGATATGTAGTAGATACACATGTAATGTGTGTATGTGGGGATGTGTGTACATTTGCGGGGTATATATTAAATATTTAATATGAGCTTGGTGGTCTTGCTCTGATTCCTTAGCAACATATAATCCTTCCCATCTAACCATAGCAAAATATATTAGGAGGCCCCCGAGACCTGGCAAAAAAAAACGATGTGTGTTTGTCTGATTTGGAAACCAACTATTGCATTCTGGTCAAAATGGCAATTTCTCCATGGTGTTACACTGGCAAACAATATGTGTATTTCTGGGAGAGTGACACTACCCAACCTGCCTACTTTTAGTGTCTCTTGCTTTAGACATCCTCACTTAATTATTTTACTACTTCTGTTTTTTTACAGCCTTGATGAGTTGACTGTAATTTTGCTTCCACCAATGAAATAATCACCAAATATGTTGTGCCTGTGATGGCTCACAAAGTTATGATATGACCTCAGTTGCTAATGAAAGGGTGAGTCTGTCCAGTGTGAGGATGAGGTAATTAGACCAGGACTTCAGCCTTCTTTTGATTGAAAAGTAAGAGCTCTGAATAGGCTAGTTATTAAAAAAGCAATTTCCCTTCCTTTGCCAAATCTATTCTTGCTCATTCAGCTATTCTTTTAGAGGGGGTTTGGGTGGAGAGTGTGTGGTGTATGTGTGTCAGGGAGTTGTGTGCATGTGTCAAGGGGATTGGGGGTGACGGTGGTGAGAGAAGTCAACTGTATTACAGCTCAGTTGCCAGCAATGAAATTTCTTAGTTATATTAAATGAAGCACAGGCAGCCTTGCTAAGGCTCTCTTCTCTATCTTCCCCCCCCTTCTCCCTCCACCGTGTACACAAGTGCAGCCCTCTTTTGTAACCCATTAATGAAAAGTCAGAATATTAGAGCACTCAATTAGTTCCACTGGGCTTGAGTAAGTGATGTTTTAATTAAATTTGCCCAGTTTCTCAGCAAAGTATCATTAAACATGACTTTCCAACTCCCTCTCTGGAGCGTTGCTAAGTTTCTTAATCCCAGGAGTGCTGACCTCTTCCAGAGGTATGTCTGGTCAAGCATGTCTTACAGATCCAAGGGGCACTATTAAAGGGGGCTGCTATTACCCAAGGAGAAAGAGGGAGGGGGGGAAAAAACTGCCATGTTCCTGTTCCCATTCCCCTCTTTCCTTTATCCTTCCAGATGGAGGGATAGAAACAAACCATTGTCTTCAGGACTTTAAGTCAAGGTTATAAATGATAGTCTCTGAGAGAGCCAAGGGTGTCTCATAGAAAACTATAGGAGGTTAGAACAATTTCTACTCAAAAGACCCTTTAAGCAATATCTCCTTTTGAAAATCTTTCTCTTTTTCGGGGCTTCCTAAATTATTTTCAAACAATATCAGCCCTAGTATTTTGGTCTATGTGGACTTATATGCATGTTTCCAGATGATTCTCCTCTCTTGTTGCTGTAGGAGTATGTATGTCCTGAGATGTACTGTACCTGCATCTTTGAAACCATAGGAGATGCTCTGGAAAAATTAGCAGGAATTGCACGGCATCTTCCCTAATGCTGGCGTGCTTGTTTTGGAAGCCCATGCAAGGAATGGCTCTTCCCTTAAGTAGTTTTGGCAGCGATAGCAAGGGCTGAGCATACCTCCTTCTCTGGAGGCGGACAGTCCATATCAGGTAGATGTTTGTGGAGCTATCATCTGTCTGAGGAGCTTCATGAGGTATCACATAACATGTTATCAGAGCACACCACCCTCTTCATTGCTCTATCTTCATTGCCATATCTCCATTTTACAGATAGAAATTGAGACCTAGAAAGATTAAGTGACTTGCTAAAGGTCAAACAAGTCTAGCAAAAGAGACCTGTGCTGTGGACTCTGCTTGCAGAGACAGTGTTTCCAAGCTTTCCCCATCATCTCTTACCACTCCCACTAGCAACTATGATTAGTCTCCAGAGCTTGTTGAACAGGCATTATAAGTGCTAAAAGTATTTTCTAGCAGCTTTTAAAGTGCATCACACTTTTGAGGTGCATCGTCAAACCTAGTAAATATTAGCCCCTGTGAGATTAGTTTCTGACTTTGCACATAAAGGTGGGCTTGTAGAGCTCCAGGTATGGCAGAAAGGAATGCATTGGAATGATACTTGGAAATCTCCCTCCCACCCCTCTTCTTTCAGGTTGAGATTGGCTCAGCCAAAATCGAAGGCCTGGAAATCAAAACTCAAATTTAAGAAGTGTTTGGTATGTCCCACAAGGAATTGGACTTAGTTATTTATGCTTTTTCAGTATGTGAAACATATTAGAAATACTGATGAGAAAATGAATTACGTTTAAAGTTCTTGAGTTAAGGAAGGGTTATGTTATTCTGTGCTGCCTGCATGCTTATTTTTTAACTATTTTTTACTAAAATCTTGAAAAAGAAGGGAAGGTTTAAGAAGCTCTTCTGAAAGATAAATTTTTAATTTAAAAAAATTAAATTCTAACAGTTTGTGAAGTTCTCATACTTTAAGCCAATGTCAATGACTGGTGTTAAGGGACAAGTCTAACTTTTGTAGTGGCTTAGGTACTTAGAAGAAATCAGACTGTGGCTGTTGTCCACATAATCATTAATGTTTGAGCTGAGACAATAACAAAGTGCTCTTAAATGCAGTTATGTGTATACAGAGGATGGAACTGGTGGTGGTGGTTGTTGTGGCTTTTTTGTTTGAAGAAACATCTCAAAATCCTGCCTGAAGTCAGGCTAGGCGAGGGCAGGCTTTTCCCTGGATGAGCTGACTCCAAGGAGCTCATCTGCTTGCTCTTTTCCCCCAAACCATGGCAAATGGTTTGAAGCTCCAGAGCCGCAGCCCAGCCGTGACGACAGCGAAAGCGATAACCGAGGAATTCCCACGGCTGCGTGGCCGCGTCGGGCTGCTGCAGCCCAGACAAGAGTTGTCTGAAAACCGCCGCCGGAGCCCCGTGACCCAGCTGGGAATGAATGGCAATCTGTCCTCAGCGTTTCAGCTAAAACACTGAGAAATTGTGTGTTGCAGCATGTCTGAGACCGATCGTTACGGGGGCACTTAGTCTGAGCTTTGCAGCAAGCCGTTGTTGCAAGGAGGGATTACACGTCGCATAGCAATGCTCTGCTGTGATCCCTTTTCTCTGTGGCTCTTGAGCTGTTTGGGCAGGCGGTCCTGCAGTATGCTCTAATTTCATCTTCACAACCGGCACCAATAAAGAAGATTCAGTGTTACCATATTGTAATTGTTCTCCTTGCTGTGCCTCTCTTTTCTCCCCTCTCCAGGTTTTGGTATGCTCAGGACAAGATCAATGGGGATTTTTGTTAGCAAGACAAAATAACTAATTGATTTGAGTCTTATTTTCCTGCCAAAGTGCTTTCCTATTTATAAGAGGGATAGACTTAGTGGTGATGCTCAGGTGAGAGCTGGGAGGTGCAATTTTAGCCTGTGATCCTATGCATGTCCAAGGGGTTGGCTGGCTTTGTTCAACTTCAGCTTGATGGCAAAGCTCTCTGCAGCAGATAACACAAGAGGATTAAAATTGACAGTTGTGGTGTTGCTCCTTTCTGAGTTTTTAGCTGTGACCACGCTGCTGATGTTTGGGCCACAGCAGTGAATGTGTTGTGCTTTTAATTTGAGCTGATATATTTTCCTTCATCTCTGTAACAAGATAAAAGCATGCACATGACCATTTACCATAAAATAGAAATGAGTTAGAATACCTCATAGAATAAAAAAAGTTACCAATGGTGCTTGAAATCGGCTTATGTTAAAGTCCTCTCCTGCCCTATACCCACTAGAACTTTTTAGCAATAAGGGCTAAACTAGTCTAGCCTGGAAGTCCTTCCAGCATTGGAAGCATGACCTAGATATTTACCTGTTTGCATTGGGGCATGGCCAGAAGAGGTTTCTGCAACACTACTCCAAGCCACCTGCTGACCTTTCACTGGGTTTAAGTGTTTCTGGAAGAAGATGGATTAAGGGCCTGTGGCAGGAGGCTGCAATGAGAGGAAAAAGGAGCCAGGAGAGACTATTGCAGAGAATTTTCTCTGGAGTGTTTTTGCTAGAGTTGCCTTGTGTAATTCTTGAGTCTATCAAAGGGAGGACTTGTGGGGCAACTGGGATACACCAACCATACTTGCTCACAGACCATGTGAAAATCTGCAATCTGCCTTTTGTGAAATGGTGTGCTCATGAAAACTGGAGAAAATTGTGAAGCTTTTTATGCCTTGGCCCACTACAGTGATGTCTGGGCTCCTAGAGCTATTAGGCAATGGTGAGGTAGGAGGAAGGTGGGTAAGAACAGACTAGGATTGATTAGGGCCTTTTTTCATTGCTTTTTAAGCCCAGACAAGGAGAGTGGGATTTACCTAAATGTAGGCACTTAGTACGCTGAAATTTACACTGGCAGTTAGGACATCATCTGTAGTAGAGAGCTTGATGCTCCTGGAGAGCTAGCACTGTAGTGCAATATGTTAGAGCAGCTGAAAATAATGCTAGGCTGGTATTAAATCACCTGAATCCCAAAGAGTAAATCCTACCTTCGGGGCAGGTTAAGGTATCTAAATTTAGGTTCCTAGGCTCCTGCTAGGCTGTGGAGATGGAGTTAGTACAGTGGTGGCTCCTGGAGAGCTGCTTAGCTGAGCCAATGCAGGTGTCTGCTTCAGTGTGAGCTGAATCTCTCTGGGATCCCCTGACAGTCTCGGCTCTGCTGAGTCCAGTGGGATGTTAGAGGTGTTTCTCAGATGCAGGCACTTGCATTCAGATGCCTGACTCGGTGAGCTCAGCCCTGGCTGGAGGGAGTGATTCAGGTGCCTAAACCTACATGTCTATAGATGCTTGAAGGTCTCCTGCCACCTACAAGCTGCTAATCCATAAGGACCTGAGTTTCCAACACTTACTGTTTTATGTGTACCAGCTCCGTATAGATGTCTGGGATATGCTAGACCTGCAATGTCAGCTCTCACACTGAGCTGCAGAGAGGTGGCTCCTGACAAGGAACAGCCATGTGTTCAGGTTTCTGTTCCCCATTTCCTGGCTGTGCCTTGCCCAGTTGTCTCTAAATCCAGTCCAGCCTGTACACGAGAGCATGTGTACCAGCTAAGCCCCCTCTATTTGGTTATTTGCTTTCCCATCTCCTGTACAATGGTGGTTGTCCCCTTCTCCAAGTGGAACAGATGTAAGTGGATTGAGAGGAGGTGGAGAGGTTGAGAAAAGCCTTAACTGATGAATGACTGCACTATATTGCCCTGCTGCAAGTATCTCAACAATTTTGACCAGTTTGCTGATGGTCTGGGCGTGAAATCAGATCTAGGAGCTTTGTTTCACACAAGCCCAGCTCTTGAACCAGTGTAATGTGACTTTACATGAGGGAGAGTGTGGATGAGCTTCTTTTTTTCCCCTCTCTCTGTTGGTGTTGAAATGTGCTCTGTATACTCCTGTCTACCACTGTGGGATTTCTTGCAGAGTTGGCTAGACACTTTGGCACGCAGAAGCGTGACAGCCCCTAACCAAGCCGGCCCAGCTGAGGACTATAAGCAGTAACACATCTCTCCCTGTAACCCATCACTTGTTTGAATGCTACTGTGTATTATTGGATTGCATTTGAGAAGGTCTTGGCTGTCACAGGAATGAAGTGTGACCATTGGCCAGGCTTCGCTGAAGGCTGCATTATGCACAGCGCCTTTCTAAAAAAGCCTCTGTAATGTCAGGATTGGGCCAAACCCCAATTCCGAGTCCATGACCTATTGCACATGGTGCTCGGTTGGGACTCGTGCCACCGAGTAATGAAGAAATGGGTGGTCAGGAGATGGACTGCAGCCAGTACCCTGCTGTCATGAGGCCATAACATGGGCAGATGCCATAATGAGCAGAGAGGGGCATTTTTTTTTCATTTTTAGATATTGGAGATGCCCACAGGAAGGACACTCTTCATCATCACCTCGTCAGGAGGTAGCTCTGTAAAACAGACACTGTTCTGACTTGCTGTTTTGAGGCTTGGTTGCAGGTTATCCATTTAAAGTCAAAATGTAAACTGTTTTAGAGGAAGAGGAGAAGGGAGAACCGGAACTATAAATATCTGTTTATAATCTGTGGGCAAAGCACAGGTTATCTGTGACCATCCAAATAACGCATCTACTCTCAGGTTGCCCACAGTGTTGTCCCAGGAGTAAACTTGTCTCTGGAGAAGGTGGTGGAGAGTGCTCAAATGCCCTTAGTGTTTTTGGGTCATGAAGCATTGTTATTGCAGCCTGGTTTGACAGGAACCTTTACTCGATCATTCACTTTCTGAACATAGGGTCCTTTATAGCATCTGAGAGGTTGGTGCCATCTTTGTCTTTGAGGTCAAGAACTGTTCTCTCTCTGCTTTATTCTCTTCCCTTTTTGATATTCCCGTTGAAGGTAGCATCTGCTTTCACCACTTTTTCTTTTCAATGTAGTGATTCCACTGGCTCTGCTCTTCCTTCTGTTTTTTTGCTTTGTCCTCATGCATGGTCAAGGGGGAGCTGTCTCCATGGAAGGAACATCAACATTTGCAAGTCTCTCTGAATAGGAGCTTATTCTTTGCAAGTAAATACATTTTCTCCCCTTTTTTTCTGGTATCATGGATAAGATTCTTCC
Source organism: Nothoprocta perdicaria (assembly GCF_003342845.1). NCBI lineage: Eukaryota > Metazoa > Chordata > Aves > Tinamiformes > Tinamidae > Nothoprocta > Nothoprocta perdicaria. The sequence continues at coordinate 284,752 of NW_020455633.1, forward strand.
TTCAGGGATCAATGGAATGGGTTTTATTTCTAGCAATAGTACCTACTTAAAGAATGTTTGTATTTTCAAATTGAAAGAAAAAAAGGGAAAGGATTTTAAACCAAGCCTTGCTCTTGATAGTTGTAGTGAAAAGGTATAAGTAGGGATAGCATTTAACACAAGACTCCTGACCTAGAGAGGTCACAATCCACTCCAATTTCCAAAGGATTAAATCCTTTCCCTTTATTTCCCATGCTGATTTTAAAGATCTTTGTCATAACTGCTCAACTTTTTTTTTTTTTTTTTAATGCAAAGGAGAAAGAGAGAATCAAGTGTTTTAATTGAAAATATCCTACGTAAGACTCTGCACATACACAATAGTAATTATGCTAGACTGGGATTCAAACCCTGCTGCCCATTCCTCCATGGATGATGACTTAATATAGATAATATTTGGATGTGGCAGCCCTCAAATATATACGGAATGCTGGTCACATTCATCCTTACCCTAGAAGTCCTGCACAGCATTTACCTAAATGCCTCTTCTACCTACTGGACTCTGTCCTGTGCAAATGACCCATGTCATTGCTCTTCGGTCAAATCTTATCTTTGGATGCGCAAGACCAGCTCACCCTGAGGCACTGCTATCAAGGCACAAGTTAAGATTCTTCATCCTGACATGGAGCATGTCCTGTTTGCTCACGATAGGGCAAATGCTGGGATAGACCCATTTCGGCACAGTGAATCTGATCTTATGATCAGAAATGAGAATTTGAATTCCCTCATGTTTTTCTGCGAGGTAACTGGCCCGCATCCTAACTTAGGGTGAAAATTGAGCCTCCTCTAGTCAACCCCACAGCCATCAGCTATATCATCATTCCCAAGGGTTTCTACCTGACAGGCGGTGAGGACTGAACCCATTGGAGTGGATTCTCTTTACAGTCACGCCAGCCTAGTTTGCAATTTTTTTTTTCCCTTGAAACCCGCTGTGTGAGAAGCCAGATTCCCATCCAAGCTGCCTACAGCTGGTGCCACAGGCAGAGTAAATTCTGAGGGCTGCATTAAAGCACCTGGAATTAATGAACCCTTCACACAAGGGCTTATTTTCCATTTCTTCATGTCTTAATTTTTCAAAGAAAGGGAGGGCATAGAGGAGACTGAGAAAGCTTTAGGTTTCAGAGTGCACGAACGTGTGCTTCATTAAACAGGTTTTTGGCCAGTGAGCAATGGTGCTCTTTGTTTCTAAGAGCACATGCATCCTTCTTTATTGCTGTCAGAAGAAATTTAGGAGCACCTTTTGGATACTCTGCCACATTCCAGAAAAGGATCCTGAGCAAGGTTTGGGGATGTGGAAGCTACCTGGATGCTTTTGGAACTGCTGATTTTGGTAGAGATGATTCGGGCATGTACTGTTGTTCTTAAGGGTTCTATACATTTCAGCTACATGAAGGTTTCTCCTCAGCCACAAAGTGAATGGGCTGGGATGGCTGTATGCAATCTTGATGCTTGGAAACAGCATACGCACACACACACCCCCCAAAATAAAGAAAAAAGTTTCCATGAGCTTGTGCTGCTGTATCAACTGGAGGAGGTACAAATTGAAATCCTATAAAAGATAAGTTATATCTGCTCTGGTAAAGGCTTAGATACTTCTTTCTCTCAGAGGTGGAGGTTTGAGGTACATTAATATTGTTAATGAAGATGAGTTAGGCCAGAATTCCTTCCAGTCCTGTTGCATCTCATCTCCTTGCTCTTGTTAAAATATATAGAGGTATTAAAATTTGTGTTATATAATCTCCTAGCTGCATCTCTCAAAACTCTGAGTAGGTAAGTGCCGACATGGCAAGGTGGTGCCAGAAAGCCTTTGAACACTGTACTAGTACCGTTAACTAACCAAATAATGCAATATTCTGGTAGGTAAGTTTCATAGTTCTGAAAATTGGGACTCTCCTTTTAGGCAAACACTTCCTCTAGCACACACTTGGTGCCCACTTTCAACAGATAGATTGATGTTGTCATCAACTCTTGGTTCCAGGAGTGTTTTCTAGCAAGAGGGCTTTTCTGCTCTGTGCCTTAATTTCTCCTCCTGTAACTGATTTTCTTTTGGGGCTGTGTGTGTTCACAGGTCATCAAAGCTGGAGTGGAGACGACCTGTAAATGCCATGGTGTGTCTGGATCCTGCACTGTGCGAACATGCTGGAGGCAGCTCTCTCCATTCCACGAAATAGGGAAGCAGCTGAAACAGAAATATGAGACGTCACTGAAAGTGGGTAGCACTACCAATGAGGCCACAGGGGAAGGAGACATCTCCCCACCCAAGAAGTCCATCCCTGGTCACAGTGATCAAATCCCAAGGACTACGGATCTTGTCTACATTGACGATTCCCCGAGCTTCTGTCTGATGAGCAGATACTCCCCTGGGACTTCGGGAAGGAAGTGTTACAAAGACAAGAACTGCGACAGCATCTGCTGTGGGCGAGGGCACAATACGCAGAGCCGGGTGGTCACCCGTCCATGTCAGTGCCAGGTTCGCTGGTGTTGCTACGTGGAATGCAAGCAGTGCACCCAGAGAGAAGAGGTTTATACCTGCAAAGACTAACGCGTCTTCTGTCTCTTGGCTACCCTCAGTGATGGGCGATCGCGGTCTGTGAGGACTACATATGGAGACAAACAGGGTTTGACTGACCTTCTGGGATCTGAAAGCTATGTTGAGACATAAGCACTTTGTAGGGTACAGGTGACCCAGCTGTGTTGCTGTTTTTTTCTTTCTTTTTTTTTTTTTCTCCCATAGACTGAATTTTAATGAGGTCCAACCATGTGGAAGTAAGTGCCTGTCACGCTGGGGTTAGACACCAGTTGACCTTCACCTTAGTCATCCATGCATTTATCCATGGAACATCCCGATCGTTTCACCAATCCTCCATGGACTCCTGGGCTAACACAATATCTTTGAAATAAACATCTGTGTGACCTATACTACTTTATTTCCAAAGCTTACCTAACTGTCTAGAGAGCTGAGCAGATACAGAAGACCTTTCTGCTTTGAATGTGGTGATAGAGAAAGTTGTCTTTTTTAAAAAACATTTGAAACTGGAGATAGGTGCATAGGGTAAGCAGAACCAGCTCTCTTGGTTCCTCTAGTGGAATTTCTGCACAACAACCAAAAAGCCTTTGACAAAGAGACCTGCTTGGGGAATAAGCTTTCTAATGACAGCTCTGTATCCATGTGCTCTGATCACTAAAGTAGCTCCAAAGTGTTGGGTCCACCATGCTGCAAGATGGAAATTCCTCCAAGAAAGAGGTTGGGAAGATGGTTCCAAACCAGACGTGCCTGTCCCCTTCAGTCCAATTGATTTTTTTTTAAACATTTTCTTCACGTGCAGTTTCTTTAGCACTATCGGTGTCTTAATTTTTTATTTTTTAAGGAAACCACTACTTTTATTTTCACTTTGTACATGATGTACATTTCTCTCTTCTTCCCACCTCTTATTGATAAAATTGACCCTGTGGAGATTGCTTTGGAAATCCAAACTGGAACTTTTTCACCTTATGTCAACTGAATTTGAACATGCATTTCTGAGTAAAACAGGAGAAATTCCCATGCATCTCAACACAGTGCAGTCTTGCATTGTATAGCAACCGTTTTTGACTGGATCGGACCTTTGAAAGAGTCGACTTTTCTTTTGGCAGGTCATCATTCCATTTTCTCTAAACCATGGCAGTGGTACATGACACAAGCTGTATGTAAACCCTATGACCTTAAGATTTTTTTTTTTTTTTTTAACCACTAGATTGAGAACTGTAATTTGAAAACACAACTGCTAAATGGTAACCCACTATTGGATGCAGAATAGTTCATCGACACCGAGACAACCTATTGAGTGGCCAGAGAAGCCAGAAATCAACTGCGGTGGTAGAAAGTTCTGATGCTGTGAAACATGATCTGAAACAGAAACCTTCAGCATTTCCTTTTTCATTTTAAAGAAGATACTTGCAATCCAGGACTTGATGAGGGCGATATCGATCAGTCATATAAAAATGCTTCTGGATTGGTAACGACCGGTAAATGCTTCAACAAAGCTTTCTAAAAAACACCGGAGAGCAGAGGGCTTTTTCTTTGGTTTTAATTTTTGATAGTAAGTTTTGATCGTCCATTAGTTGCAATTTGAAATAGCTTCATAAAGCATTGGTCTGATTTTCAAAAGATGACAACTGGCTGAAATTTTTCAAGAAGTGGTAGATGTTTGCCAAACAAAAAGAGCATATTTTTCCAAGATGGACTAGTATTTTTTCCAGGTGTTGTTTTATTTCTTTTTTTTTCTTTTTTCCTTTTTTTCTTTTTTTTTTCCCTATCCCCAAATAGTGCCACTAATATTTAAGTTGTTCATGTGCATCTACTGGAAGGAGAACAGATTTTTATTTTTCTTGGTAACAAATAACTTCAGCCCAGTCTGGCTCCGCTGGATTCAAATATTGAGGTGAGGGACTGGAGAGGGACAGGATGTTACTGTTAATAGTGCCATGGTCCTGCAAAGCAAAACGTATTATTGTTATAATTATTATTGTTTGTTTATTTGCTGTACAATTATGGAGATTGGGGTGGTGCTGGAGAAGAAGAAATCCACGCGCAGTGTTTGTCCCATCCACCACAGCCAGGGCTTGGTGGAGCGTCCGACGCCAAGAATTTGCAAGAGGGTCTCGCAGCCTCCGTGGGATGCACCGTTTTGAGCAGTTTTATCTAATGGTTTTAAAAAAATGAACTGAATAGAAACATATTACTCGGTGTGTGCATGTGTGTATAAATACACATGCAGACACTTAAATATATATATATAAATATTGAATGAACATTTATTTATTGGAAAGCCCTTCAGAAGGACCTTCTTATGGTTTCAATGTGGTATTATGTTAAACTCTCTTTCTCCCTCTGTCTCTTTCTCTCTCACACATATGTGCAAACTCACTGTTACATTTTTGTGTGTGTGTTAGAGTAGCTCTTGCCCCTCCAAGTAAGGCTGGATCCAAACCTGCTCAAAACATGAGGGTTTTAGGGTCTTGGTTTTACTAGTTCTGGACCCATTCTTCTTTTTTTAAAATATTTGTTCTTAGTGAAAGAATGGGCCACAATTTATGTGCATTATTATTATTGTTAATTATTATTATTGTTATATTTAAACCATGGGCCTCATTTTCCTTCTTTTCACTGGTGTCTCTGTCTCCGTTGACCTCGCTGGAGTAACTCCATATTGCACTGGTGTGAGAGGAGAATGAGTCCCTAGAAGCAGAAGAGAGGGCAGTGTTGGCATTGATACCATCATAGTGAACATGCCTGCAGCAGGTGGGATAGGATACATAGCTTGATGTGTTTGGCCATAGAGAGGAAAGAGAGATGGGGTGGGCAAATAAGGCAGACTGACAAAAGTCTCAACAGAAGTAAGAGGCAAAGAGTGAATGAACTACTGAGTGAAAGAGCTCTTCTGTGTATTATAATTCACGCACTGAAGCCTGGATGCTTTCTGTAAGTATTTAAAAAAAAAAAAAAAAGAAAAAAAATCACAAAAACAAATTGTATTTATGTTAATGTGGATATATTACTTGCCTGTTATATATTTGTAAATAGCAAGGTTTATTCTCCTGTGGTTAAAAAAAATATAAATAACTAAATAGTAGCGAGGCACATGTGTTAAATGTATAGGCAATGTATAAAATATACTAACACTCTGAAATCAGGAGAACTTGTCTTCTTGGCCTTTTGACCTAGGGTGGTAAAACATATGTGGGTTATTTTTCTTCTCCCCATCCCCAGCCCTTGTGTGTGTGTTTTGGGGGAAGTTTTGTAACGTTCCAGAGTTTTCTGATGCTTGCCTTATCTATGAAGAAGGAGTGCAGAGAAAAAGCCTCACTGTGGAAAAATCCAATGGAGCTTGAGTAGGATCAGATAATTAGCAACTGATAGTAAATTTGTTAGACCCTCTCAAAAGTCTCTTGAATGCTTGAGTTGGGTTTTGCTCTGCGGTGTTTGGGTGTTGGAACTTAATTAAACCATGGGACAGAGTGGGGGCTTCTACTCACACTCCTCCATGTGCAAGCCTAGAAAACCCTAGGCAAGGAGCATTTGAAAACTTCTATGAAGCATCAAGTAACGTCCCATAAAACCCACTTGGTTCCAACTGTATGAAATTGGATTATTCCAGGGAGGCCAGTTCTACCGTCAAATCATCTGATCTCCAGTGCAATCCCACAGAGATTTGATCATTTTTGTAAAAAATACTGTTAAGAGTGGATATGGGCCCTGAATTTTTCATGGCATCTCTTCATTATGAAAGTGCAAAGCAACTTGCCCGCTTTTTCTTCTCTCCTATAGAAACAGATTTTTGCAGCAGATGTAACTGGAGAAGATGGATGGGTGTAGGGGAGTCTCTGGTTTCTGATCCCCTTTCACTCCTTTTTCCCCCCAAAAGTGTCAAAGTGTGGATTCTCCTAAGCTGATCCAGCAAGACTTGCAAGATCAGTATTGGGGTGGGGGGGGTGCAACCATTATTTATATAACTTTTTTATTAATTTTTTAAAAAGAGAAGTTAGCTGATGGAAGAATATTTTTATTGAATAGTGCATTTAGTTATGTCAGAAATATAAAAAATATATATAATATTTTTGTAAACAAGGCAAACTGAAAATGTTTGCTGTTTTATATTAGAATTTTCTATTAAAAGAAATAAAAACCCACACAAATAATTGTTGCACCCGTCATCTGTTTTTTAACAAGCTTCTATTCTGTGTGACTGACTCATGTATATGGGATGTGGAGATGTGCAAAACAAATCCTAAACATTATGTTCTCTTTCTCTTCTGACTCTTGAAAGACTTCAGCTGGTGAAACCGGCAGTGTTTAGTCCACAGTTTTATGTTTTTTTCAGTTTCTCATTGCTGACACTAGAAATTTCTTACAAAGGGTGACAGATTGAGTAGCTTGTAAATGAAATACAAAATCCTACTCAGAAACCTCAAGCTTACTGTTTCTAATTTTGTTTTCTGATTTTGGGATGGCTCTAGAGGGAGGAAAGTCCAAAATGGTTTTCAAAAACTAGATTTTTGCCCTTGATCTCTGTTGGGATGGGAAGACTGGCCCTTGTGAGGGCTTTTTGGGAAGAAAAAAAAAAAAAAAGAATTGATGGGAAGTTTAAATAAAGAATACCAAATTCCGGGCTTGATCTAGGGCAAGCTGTCTTTAGAGATTTCAGGAGCAAAGTTGTGGCACTGGAACTTGGTCTGCTGGAGTTCAGGAAGTCTCTTGTTCCCCTCTAGAAGCAAAGGTTAATTTTTGAGCCATCTCTTTTCAGGAGAGCTTTCACTATTGCAGATTTGGAGACCTGCGTAGTGGCTAAAAAAATTCTGAGGGTTTTTCATGATCGGACAGCCTTTATTCATCTGCCTTCCTTTGGCCCAGCCCTTGAATTTCTTTGTTAGTCATTTTTCAGCTACCCTGTTTTGGCCAGCATGCAAGTTGAGATTGGGTCATTTTGGTTGCAATAGGTCTGCATGAGAATCCAAAGGAAGAGACAAATTCCTACTGATGACATTTATAGAATAGATGCTACTTAAGGTAATTTTCTGTTGAACTATAGTGCCTATGGAAAAAAACAAAACGCACAAAAAAAATCTGATGATGTCGCAGTAAAGTCAGGTTTATTCAGTACTCTCTAAAAAAGTGCACCAAAGCTGTATTCCCTGCTTTTTTGGTGCTATATGCACATCTGTTGGGATGAGTCTGGCTGCCACAGTCAGGTCATCCTGGCTTTTGCCTTTCAGGATGCTAACTATGTGATGACTTATTGCAAGCCACATTCTCCTACAAGATGAACAGTGCCTTTTATGCCCATTGCCATCCACGTAACTTGAAGGAGGCTCAGTATGACGTGGGATCAGACCTGTAAAAATCTGCTGATGCTGAAGATGCCAAGCTTAGGTCTGTGGATATGATCATTGAATAGTATCTCTGAAAAAAATGAGAGGTTTTGAGTATTTGTGAGAGGCAGAAAACAGAAATGCTAGCACATTTTAACTCGATTAGCTTTTAACCACCTTGGTAGACTACCTATAGTAGAAGAAATTGCACATTTCTCCAGGGACAGGAAGCATGGAGAGTGTAAGTGAATACCATAAATGAATCGGATAAGTAAACATTCATCATGCTATCAGAGGACACATGCAGATATGACGTTTTTCTCAGTTGCTGTAAGGTCTCAGAAATGTGCAAAATATTCCTAAGTAAGTTCTGGCAAGGTGACCCAAAGCATCAGGAGATTCCTCTTCTCCATCTGGTGTTTCCTTTAGTTGCAGAGTTGCTTGGAAGAGTTAGGCTGTGTGGGGCAGAGGTACTGGTTTGCTTGGTGCAGTGGGGCAGTTGCAAGGGGCCAGGAGACATCTCCCTTAGTAAGGGAGTCCCGGTTAAATGTTACTTGCCCTATCCCCATCTGCAAGGAATTAACACATAGACCTCCAAGCTGAGAGAGATGGGGATGAATTCAGGACTGAACAAAGTGTTTTAGGTGGATATCTGACAGCCCAAAGTAGAGATGGCTACGTCCCTTTTGGTATGAACCTATCCAAAGCAGGGGTCATCAACACAGCATGGAAATTTGCCCTTTTTCCACCTTACCGCAATTTTTTGACAATGCTCTTTGAGGCCTGTATGTTAAGTCTAGGATTTGTTTTGCACACTTGGGATGACATTTCCTTTTAAAGGGAGGTGGGGACTGAATACTAACATGAAGGATTAGTATTTTTCTTTTTATTTTTTTTTTTCCAATGTCTTATGGGAGCCTAAGTTATTTTTCTCTACCTCATATGTACAGCTTGTAGGTATAAATCTGATTCTGAGTGACTGTTGAGAATGTATTTAAGTTATTTAACATCTTTGTATAACAAGAAAGCCAGAACAAATGAAACAATAAATGTATTTTAAATTATACTTGAAGCGTGCTTCTCTTTCTTCACCTCTGTTGAAAACACTCTAATTTCAGTGGTTACATGAGTTTTCTGCCTCCCTCAGCATTGTCTTAATATCTGGACATGGACCCACTCTGTACCTGTGACTAACGTAAGCCTTGAAAGGCTGTAAAGTCTAGTAGGGTAGCAAGTGGGTGGACTTTTCCTGCAGAGGAGAAGGATGATGTATTTCCAGTGTGAGGCCCCAGTATGTTTTGGAAACATCAGATAATCCATGTTGATTTGCAGGGTGGTGGAGATTCTTATCTATTTGTATGTCTTACAGGCTGCTGTTCTTGAAGGCCCCAAGGGTTTTGGTGGAAAAGGTGCTTACAGCCCTCATAGGAGACAGCAAGTGTTGGTGTCCCGTTTTCTCTACAGAAAGCAGAGTCAACAGCTCTTTAACAAGCCCAGCTCTGGGAATGATTAACATATGCCAAGTGAACTTGAACTTGGAGAAAAATCCATCCTGTCCTTGAGCTGGCCCCCTCTAATCATGATAAGTTCCTCTGAGTGTTTTGGCTGAGGCGCAATGGTGGCATCACCTTCTCCAACCAAGTAAGGCATCCATGGCATAGCAGGAGCAATCCCCCAACTTTCTAACCATCCCTCCCATAGTCTTTTGCTCTTCCAGTGAAATAGCATAAATATGATCTACACCAGGACTGCTATGGCTCTGGTTTGGGTCAGGTTCCACTGGAGTGTTTAGAGGAGTAGAAGGTTAAACAAGCCCAGGAGGTTGAAGGACTTTGTCAGCCTTTTATAGGATCATATTAGTCATCATGTTTAGCTGAAGAAGTCATGATACCTTGGCCAAATGTCACAGTCATGATGTGACTGCAAAGTTACTCTGATAGAGTATCTGGCAGGAGCTCGGAACAGGGAGGACGTGGCCAAATTTAGACTGGCTGAATGACAACCATTGTCATTATCTTAGGCTACATATTGTCTTGCCTGCTCAAATGTCTTTCTCCTCATAAAGGCCTCCTGAAGTTATTTGCTGTCTAAAATTCATTTCAAATGAGCTTTAAATATCCAGGGCCTGTTGCTGTTCATCTGGCAAAATACTAATGACCTGAACATGGGTGACCTGGCTTTGCAAAGCTTCTGAGAAACAATTCCTTCTCCATATGTGCATGCATGCAATGAAATGTTGCTTTCCTTGATCCCAGCCATGTGATGGTTCACAGGTACTGCTTTTCCGTGTAGCTGAGGAAAAAGCTGAGGAATCAACCAGTAGCCAGTTGAGGTCACACTGGTCAAGACATTAAAATAGAAAAAAAAAAATCCTGCAGTAGATAGGATTTATGGTAGAGATTATATTTATTGGGTCAGCAGAGGGTGGGCTACATGCTCTACTAAAGATGTTTCCTGGTACCTGCTAGATGATTTATGAGAGTATTTAGCAATGGCACTGTCAACTCAAAAAGCTCTTGTGTGGGGATAAGTTTGAGGGATTCAGTTCTGAGCAACCAAGTGTCATGTGGAGCTTGGGAATTCTCTCAAGTTCCTGAATATAACACACTGCTGTATTTAGAGAAGGTTCTCCACACTCCTAGGGGATTAATGCAGGGGATTTTAATCCCCTGAAGTTGAGGATACAGTCCCAAGGGAGAAGCCAAATCAGAAAAACCAAACCAAACCAAACCAAACTTCAAGGTTATAGTCCCAACAGTTGTGACTCTGGCCATGCAAGATGACTTTACTCAGCTTGACTTTGGTCACCTGCTGGAAATCCTGAGTCTATATCTCTGATGTCACCATCTGTACATAAGGGGCCTGCTCTGTACACGTTCATTGAGAAGAGGATTGCATTTCCATATACGACATGGTGGCTGCCAACCTCGTATGCCTGCCTCTACTGCGAGAGCTCTGGTATGCTGGGGAGAAGCCAGACTCCAGCATTGGACTTCTTTGCTATTAGGTATGAAACAGAGCACAAAGCCAACCTTGTTTCAGAAATGGAACTATGCCACCAAATGGCCACAAAGGTGGCAGATATTAGGTTCCTTCTCTAGCCTTCCTGGCAACAATCAAAAAAAAAAAAAAAAAAAAAAAAGAGGGGAGGAGGCCAGAAAAGTTGCACCTGGCAGGGAGTTTAATTGAGGAAGAGATGTGGTATAAAAGTCATATATCACCACAGTGCCTTGATAAGAGGATGCAGCTGAGTTCCTGCAGCCTATTGGGCTGCTGGCTGTTGAGGCCCATGCCTCACCTTGGCACAGGCACCTTTGTCATTTCCTTCCTAATTCCTTCCCAGTGACCAATTAATCAAATTAGTATAAACACTAAGCTTGGAAAGAGCTTTCGCCCTGGCTGTCCGTTCAGTGTGCCCTCGGTAGGCTTCTGTCCTGGGTAAAAGTATTAAAAAAGAACTACTGCATTCTCCTGTGATGGAAGGCCTACCTTGAAAGCTTGTTTCTCCTAAAGTTCCAGCTTGTTTCTCCTAAAGTACTTCATAAAATCATAGCTGGTTGTTCAGTGTCTTCCTTTTTTTCCATGCATGCATGAACTCTTGGATTTATGTTATCTCCCCATCGTGATGGAATCACACCTAGGTCTTTAAAAAGCCTTTAAAGAGTTGGCTTCTCAGTACCTCCCAGAGAATCACCTTTTTCATCCCCAAAACAATGCCAGGATACCTTTAAAGATTCTGCATCATTCTAGCGCTAGTTTCTTATGCACACTTTCACAACTTACTATCTACCCTACTCCCACTAAGAATAGTTTATTAAATTAGTTAGAAATGGGCAAACCAAGGGATCATTCATGTTTTGTTCTCCTTTGCTTTTGTTTCTTTGCTTGCTTTTTTTCTTAAAAAAAAAAGTCCCATTTGCAAGCCTTCAGCACAGCACATTTCATATTGACCAAGCCCTGCAGGAAGTGTGTTCTCTCACTTGTGTGTTGAGCACGCAAGGCTGAGAAATTCTGATGTTTTTAATTGCTACCTAATCATCAACATCCTAAAGCATTTCACGTTTCCTATGGTGATATGGAGAACAGAGTAGATAAATTCTGAGTTAAGCATGATGTTTGTTGCAATGAGAATGATCAACACCAAGCTTTGAGGAATCAGGCAGACCTTTCAGATGATGCTTGGCCCAGGGAGTTTTGAGCAAGAAATGTGGATTACTGCAAGATGGGAAATGGGAGAACAAAGAAGCTACCTATGTTCTACCTCCCACCAAACCCCACAACATATCTTCCTGCCTTCTCCTGCTTCCCATCTGACCTTGCATTAAGATTCCTGCCAGTCGAGCAATGAGAAATCCCAGGCTCATTGAAACCTCACAGCCAGCCTCCGCCAGACCCTTAAAGAGCTGCTAATGTGAGTCGTAAAGCCACAGTAGCCTAGGATGTAACAGCGTTTTGACAGCTGTTCCCACAGAGGAAGTGGGTGAAGCTAGAACGCATATTGTAAAAATTTGGGATAAAAAAAAAAAAAAAAGAAGAAAAAGGAGTATCAAATGAGAGAATACCTCTAAAAAAATAATTCCTTGCTCCTTCCCTTTTCTCTCTCACTGCTCTTCTTAAAGTCACTTCTAGGTCTTTGCAAGAAGTTGATTTAAGCTTGCATCTGTAGAGGTGATGAGCAGCCAAGGCAGCATGAAAACTAAGCAGAAGCCAATATGTAATAGAGGTAGCTTTTGCTTAGAAAGAAATAAGGACTTGTTCTGAATTACTTGCAGAGTTCTAGATGACACAGCGAAGTGTCATTGTGTGTCCATGTGATCCTGGTAGATAACTAAGGGATATGCTGAGTACAGACATGGGGAGAGCAGTTTGTGTTTGTGAGTTAAAAAAAAATGAGGAAACGGACAGAAGTCAACGAGGGAATTAGTTTAATGAAAAGCTCTGCTTAAACTATCAGGAAAGCAGAAACTATTAATATGGGTTCTTTTGGATATCTCGCCATAGAGTTCAGGATATCTCCTGAGTTCAGAGACTGTCACCATGCTTTCCGTGCAAACTGGACTACAGACACATAGTTAGAAAGAGGAAAGAGGTCTAGAGAGGTGATCCGACTTCCCTAAACTCATGTCCTGGTCATTTTGGGAACTGGGCAGTGGCAAGTCCTGTCAACATTATTTTAGACATAAGGATTCCATGTGTGGCTAGGACAAGTACACAAATCAGCTCATACTTCAGTGGTTGTATTCTGCTTTTCTGCAGTAGGAAGCAGGCAACGGATGGCAACGAGGTGCACGTGTTTCCCTATGGATCTGCTTCAAGCCAGGCTTATGCTGGAAGCTGTCTCCTCCACTTCTGCAATTGCCAGTCTTGCAGGGGAAAAAATGAAACCGACTGGCATTGATGCTAAACATATGGCTCCCTTGTGCGTGGTTGGCTGCAGTACTGTTGTGCCGCAGCCAGGCTAGTAACGGGCACAGCTACCAAACGCAAAATGGACAATTTCCCTCAAGATTCGTGCTGTAGAAATGGTAAGAAGACATACCATCAGTCGCCTGGAAATGAGTTGAAGCCATTTCTTTTCCTGCGTCATATCTCATCCATGCCTTTAGCGCACAGAGTTGCCTGGTATCAATTGTGTTGTGCTTTGTAGTTACATCTCTACTAGTTAATTAAACATAGCTCCAATTCTGACACCCTACCTGGTATGAAACAACCCACATCCAATCTATTGCATTCCCTTGCCCACCAGAACAAAGTAGATCTATGCAAATCACTTCTGGGGAATGGTCCTTGGCCTATGTCAGCACTTGAAGGGCTGACTCTTACACAAGCCAAAACTAAAGTGGAGATTTTCTAGTATTTTTAACAACAAATTGACCACGTTAGAGTAAACAAGAATATTTCTTTCCAGTCTATAAATCTTCTCATATAGATGCAGAAATCCAAATAATTCTTGCTTGGTATGGTATCAGTGGGAAAAACAGACCTCTGGAAAGACTGGTTTTCCTTGTTGGCCAACACCAAAGCCAGAAAGAAGTCCATCATAGCTGCTGCTGTAGGACTTTTGGAGGAGTGGGTGTCTATAACAAGGTCTTTCAAAACTCACCACTTCTCAGAAAAGACACAAAAGATCTTGAAACCATTCTCAAGCCATAGGTCTATCAAAGTGGGGATAATTCATCTGTGTTGCCTGTCCTTGTCCCTTGCCCCTCTTTAGTTTTCTGCTCTTCCATTTCACATGCTCAAGGACTAAATAGCCACAAGTTTAGTTTGAATTTTTTTCCTGCTTTCCTTTAATTATTTAGCAGAGATATCTATACAAGGAAAATAGGTATTTCATCCTCCATCTATAATGAATGCAAAGGAAATCATGCCTAGGGAATAACAGAGAGGTTAAGATGTACCTGGCAAAATTTTCTTCTCCTTTAACTGTTCATGCCTTCGGACATCTGTGCATGGTTGAGTATATCTGTGCCTACACATATATTTCATATTGCTGTCTCCTCTAAATTTCATTTCTGGCAGCATTCACTGTAAGAATGTCAAACCCAGCTACAAAACCTTCTGGAGACCATAGGCATTTCAGCGCATTCTCCAGTTGTTCATCTCCCCTTTTATTAAAAATTCCTGGTGCAAAGTCCTTCTGTGTGGCAGACTCAAAGTCCTAGTGTGCTAAATGCCCTATATGTACGGATTATCCAATAGTTCCTGCTGTAAAAACTTGTTACCACATCAGCTAAAACTAAGGGGAAAGCATTTGGGTGCTCTGGTTGCCTAGGTCCTTGCCCAAACCTCTCAACTATGCTAATCCTGTCCCCAGCTCCCGCTGACTTTAAAAACACTTTAGACTTCCCATCAGGACGATCCGCCAGTCCTGGCAACCCTTTCATTTATGGCCTTCTCAGCTTCCCTGGGCAGGGTTATTTTCCAAGGTGTAAATTGCAAAGGCACTTATCATAAATTATCACTCATTTCTCTCTCTCACTTGCACTGAAGGATCCCTCAAGGGATTATGTTCATTAGAGCAGGACCCGTCTCTCCACCAGTGTCATCCCGGGAACAGAACCATGCAGCCTGCTGAGAGGTCTGAGGTGCTTTGGCACTGAGGTGTAAACTTGCAGGAGCTCCAGCCTCAGGGAATCCCCCAGCATCTGCTGGGAAAAGCTGTTGGCTAATCCTTCTTGATGATTCACCCAGGATAGAGGTCCCTGTGTTTCTGAGATTTCACTGATTTTGTCAAGGTATCAAGATTAAAAAACAGAAAAAAAAAAAAAAAAGCAAACAAACAAAAAAATCACAACTTTTTTTTTTTTTTTTTTTCCCCTAAAAAGTTAGCACTTAAATTACAGTATTAGATGCAAATTCCAAAAGAAAAGTATAAGGAAGACATTCAAGGCTCTCCTGGGTGGTCCTTACCTGATTTGATGTCTTGGGTAATTTTAAAGGCTTGCAAAATATCCCCAGCCTCAACATTAGTCTGCTGTGGTGTCTTCCATAAGTGTCTCCTGTTCTTCTTAGACGTCTGGTCTCAAGCGAGGCCAGGAAACCTTCTCAATAAAAACACAGCTTTTCTTTCACTGTGTGTTAATGACCTCAGGTGGAGTGAGATGCAGCATGAGGACTTTGTAGTGGAGAGGCTGGTGATACCAAACAAGTTGTACATCACTGGAGGGAAGGTTTCCACTTTCAGCCATAGCTTGAAGATACAGAGCAGGGAAATGAAAGGCATGTAGGATTTTTTTTTTTTTTAAGTTTCTGCAAGGTTTGATGGCAGAAAAGGAGTTAAAATTGGTTATTTCATCAGAATAAGTAGGATATTCATGTTGGCATCCACAACTGACTAGACAACATTTTGTTTCTTAATTTTCTTTGGGGAAAAAAAAATGTTGGAAAACTGATAATGAATGAACAGCCTTTTTTGGCCACAAAAAGGCAGCTGTGATCCATACTGGCTCATGGACAACTTGCTGTCCACTAGGTCTCCCAGGTCCTTCTCTTCAGAGCTGCTCTCCAGAAGGTCAAACCTAGCCTGTAGTGGTCCATAGAGTTATTCCTCCCAAGGTGAAGAGCTTTGCACTTTCCTTTCTTGAACTTCATGAAGTTCGCCTGAATTACAGGTTGCTACCTGACCTCTAACCCAGATGCAGGTTTTAGGAATTACAGTGACCACAGTCAGCTTTGAAACCAATGAGCAATTACTGACTTGGTTATTCCCAAGCTGCTGGTTGATTCTGCAGCTAAGGGAAACAGCATGGCTCTAACACCACTTTTCTGATTGAAAGTGTCCTCTCTTAATCTTTGCATTTATGAGAGAGATACTTTACATTGGTGTTATGGAGCTGCTGGAATTTTTAACTTCCTTCCTCCCTCCCCTCCTTCCTTCCTTCCTTCCTTCCTTCCTTCCTTCCTTCCTTCCTTCCTTCCTTCCTTCCTTCCTTCCTTCCTTCCTTCCTTCCTTCCTTCCTTCCNTTCCTTCCTTCCTTCCTTCCTTCCCCCATTACTCTTTATTTTTTCTCTTTTTTTCATTTCTTCCTCTCTTCCTCTCCTTTATTATTATTATTATTATTATTATTATTATTATTATTATTATTATTATTATTTTCCTTTCTTTTTCTCCTTTCTTTGCAGACAATCCTAAGCACAGTGTTTCAGGCCCGAAGATGACAGAAACTTGAATCTATCTTGATCCAGATTTGGTGCCAGATTCATTCAAAGGGCCAAGATTTGAAGGGTTGTAATCTTGCATCATGAGGGCTTTTGAATCAGTGGCCTCTCTTTCTACCACCTATGCCATTATGATCATGTCAAATGGACTGTTGCTGAAGTTGGAGGTGTCCTCATAAGGGTGAATGCCAACTCCACTCCATTTTAAAAGAAAACTGGGCCAGATGAGGCACTTTAGGTCTTCTCAAAAGACATGAGATAATTATATCAGGGCAACTGAGTCAGCCTTAGGCCTCCTAAGTAATAATATAAATGACCCTGATTTGACCACCTTCTGCGAAGACCCTTGACTGCCTCATTGTCCTTGGCTGCTCAGGCCCAAGACAGATAGCCCAAGCAGCTATATGCTGGGGATCGCTGAAAAACCACAGCTCTCTTTGCTCTCCCATTAAGTCCCTTCATCATGGCCATGACTCTCCTCCCCATGGGCATGGACACAAAGATCACCCTGCAAGAGCAAGGCTGTGCTCCTGCTGAGAGGCAAGCTAGCCCCACACCAAACTGAGGGCAAAAACACAAAAGGGCAGGAGCAGGAACAGAAACCCCCGTCCGAGGAATCCCAGTCTAGTGCCCACATCACAAATCTGAATGTCCTTTTTGCCACCAGGTGGAGCTGGGAGAGAACTCCTTGGAAAGGGCCAGCTGACAACACTGGGGACGATTGCACAATCCTTGTAGCTAGCTAAAAACTAAAGCTAACTTTTCTGTTTGTTTGTTTTAGTTATTTTGTCTTTCCAATGCAAGGAATTCATGTCCTTTTTATCCTCCTCAAAATCAAATAAGGAGAAACAGGGTATGGTTTTTATTTGCAAAGAATGAACTCCTGCTGAGATGCCGAGCAGGCTATTGCGGCCAGATCTTTTGGTGGGTGCCTGTTGACTAGGAGGAGAAGCTAATACAATGGCGTTGCTGGTGTTTATCTCATTTATGCACCATTGGGTGTTGCATCGGTCTGGCATCACCCCACGCCGTGCAAGTGGGACCAGCCCCATTGCATGCAGTGAGTTGCTCGTCTCTGCAAGCTGCTGCACAGCTCCCCACATTGCTCAGTAGCTGCTCTGGGAAACAGCTGTGGACTTGCTAACCAGTCCTGCTATTTCAGCTTATTCCAGTTGTCATCCAAAACACATGCTGGCCTGACATATTTCTCCTGTCTACAAGAAACACTCAACCTGAGTAGACGCTTAGGCAACATCTCCTACTTAACAGCTTAGAGGAGACCCTTAAACAAAGTCCACTGCCCCCTCTTTTTCTTTCGACTTTAAATTTTGGCCCACACTAGTGCTGGGAGCTGTATCCTCCCAGCAGACTGCTGGTTACTCTGGTACACTTCTGTGTGAGAAAATTCAGATGTGTCTGTTCTCTATTATTTGCCTCACTTAGCTTTGTAGACTGTAGACTGTCACTGTGTAATTTCACTCTGATGTTGAGGAATCTCATGAGACTTGCATTAATTGGGCCCCCATAGATGCAAATAGTAACTAGCTGGTCAGATGATAACAAGGCACAAATGAACCTAATGCTGTGTCTTCACTAATATCTACTGCCCCTGGACAGGGCTTGCCAGGTCAGAGTCAAATCTCCTGTGACAAGACTATTTGAGTCCCATGAAGTAAGTGTCAAGCAGAACTTTGGCATGCAACTAAAATAATGGTGGGTTCATCACCTGACAGAAAAGATATGCACAGGTCATAGCTAGTTTGATGCCCTATTTCAGGATAGGGGTAATCCCCACACATCTCAAATAAATGACCCATTCATTTGCAATAAATGGAATAAGACTAGTTCCTTGATTTGTTTTCTAAAGCTCAAATACCAAACTTGAGGAAACTTGCCTTCACTTCACATTAGATAATTTCTCTCTTTTGCTTCTTTCTTTCTTTCTTTTTCTTTCTTTCTTTCTTTCCTTCTTTCTTTTCTTTCTTTCCTTCTTTCCTTCTTTCTTTCTTTCTTTCCTTCTTTCTTTCTTTCTTTCTTTCTTTCTTTCTTTCTTTCTTTCTTTCTTTCTTTCTTTCTTTCTTTCTTTCTTTCTTTCTTTCTTTCTTTCTTTCNCTTTCTTTCTTTCTTTCTTTCTTTCTTTCTTTCTTTCTTTCTTTCTTTCTTTCTTTCTTTCTTTCTTTCTTTCTTTCTTTCTTTCTTTCATTCCAACTGGATTTGCTTTCCTTTTGTTATATTTTTAGTACTGTTGAACTCTAAGGTTCAGTTCACAGGCTCTTATTTGCTCCCTTCCAGCTCACAGATGCTTTTACATGCAGAGAACTGGGAAAACAGGCTTCCCAGTTAGGGCTGGGTACTTGGAAATGGCTTTGAGGGAATCTACAGGCTTTGCTGTCTGTCTCTGGACTTTGGACCACTGATGTTATCTGATTCGTGATCACAACCAGATGTCCAAAGACAGCAGCGGGTGGTTGTGCTCAGAGGAACCTTTCCAGAAGGTACTTTCTCTACCTGTAGTGTGGTCCCAAGCCCTTTCCTATTTGACCACTGAGTGCATCTTCTCCATCTGTCATTATCCAGCTTGGCTATGGCACAGGCACCGCAAGGGAGGAGAAGCGAGAGGCCTCTTCTCACCCTGCCTCTATCTCCACATGACCAATACCAATGACTCTCACTAGAGATGCAACAATAGGCAGAGCAGGGACACATTTTGCTCCCCTTGTCCTTACCCACTTCATTTATATCCAACCGGCACATTTTTAGCCCATATTTTTTTGCTTCGCCCAGCTGTGCCATCACTTCCTTAGGCTGGTTTATTTCTTTTCCATGAACTCGGTATCCTCCACGAGGCCACTGGAAAGGCTTTGCAAGCTAGCATGGAGGTAGTATAGGTAATAAGATACACGTTACCGAATGCTGTGCAAACAAGTGAGGTCACTATGTTTAGTAAATCTGTTTTTCCCCCAACTGTGGATAAAATCTTGTTCTCTCAGGCTGTTGGAAAGTCTAACGCCTGCCTCTTTTTTTTTTTTTTTTTTCCACTTTCTTCTTGCGCTCATTTCTAATCCTCCGTCTTGGTTCCACTCATGAGTATCCCACCTATTTTCCCAATGCTTATTATTGTTGTTAGGTAATGAGAAAAGATTGACATCTGAGGGAGCAGTCTCCAGATTCCCAATACCGCCTTTTTCTTACCCAGGAAAGACGATGAGGACCGCTAATATGAGCTTTATTTTTATTGGCAATTTTAAGAACCAGAACCACCCAGTCTTCACTTGCAGAATGCTTCTTAATCAATACTAAGCTGCCGAGGGTGCAAATGACTTTCCTGTACAAGCAATATGTTAATCAATGCTGGAGAGGAGCTGAGGTGATGAAGGGTATGCAATAAACCTTAAAGATAAGAGCAAAAAGGAAGAGGTTGCAAGAGTTCAGTTCTGGCAGAGGGGAATGTGAGTAGGTCAAGTACATGCTCACATGTTCCCACAAGCCGAGGGATGTAAATCTCACCTGTCCATGTATTGGCACTCAACTAATTCAGGATCTCATCCCAGTTACACCAGTATTTGATGGGAAAGATCCCCATTCTTTGATGATTATGTTCTCTCCTACTCCTATTCACATCAAGACTTAAGTCCCAGAATAGCTCAAGATATATGTGTGCACTTCCTTAAATTTAAGGAATATTGAACTTCATTTATGGGTAAATATGTTTAGAAAGCAGAGGCATGACAATTAAAATGTTGAGAAAATAAAAAGAACTGATTCTATCTGTTTTTTTTTTTTTTTTTTTTTTTTTTTTTTTTGAATTCAGCATAAGGTCCTGAACAGGTCCAGAATGCACCAGTTAAAGTATATGAAATATATTTACATAAGAAAGTCCTTCAGCTTCTGGTGGTGATATTGATCCTTCTAAGAGTCAATGGAATTTTCTCAAGGAGCATTTTACTCTTCAAATAGACAATTTGATAAATTGGAAATAGTTTGGAAATGTTAATATTGAAGATCTTTCATTTAAAAAAAAAGGCTTTGTTTTTCAGTTTCAAAATGTCTTTTCATTTGTATTTTTATTGCAGGTGTTAAAGCATTGAGATGAAACACAAAACATGTTTATCAGCCCAAAATGTTTTCTCCCTCTCTCAAAATTGTGTTTTGTAGGAAATTTGGAAAATATTTCACTTTCTTTTAGCTTCAGAGTGGAAAAATATTTGAAAGCATAGGATTTACCACAGGATGGAAAATTCACTTCCTCTCCAGCTATGGTCCATGCTTCATGGTGCTTTGAAAAAGGATACGGGAATGGATTGTGGCATAGACTTTCCAGGAACATGGTGCAACCCCCCCTAATGCTTGAAGAATTTTAAACCTGATTTCACAAAGCCCTGGAGAACATGTTCTAGAGGGCAATTTGGTATTGGCAGGCAAATGGACTAGTTGACTTAAGACATTCTTTATACTTCCATGAAGGGAGGACAAAATGTTTATTTTGGTATCAGAGTTTAATAGGTTTGGAGATATTTCAAGCTACTGGAGACTTCAAAATTAAAATATTCAGCCCAGAGACTTCTCCTTTTTTATTTTTTATTTTTTTTTTTTTAGGAGGACCAACAGAAATTTGGATACTAACTACTATCTACACAAAACCTTTCTCCTGTTATTCTTTGACTTTGAACCACAAAACACTTTTCCACCTGAGGAATGGTGTTTAATAGGGGAATGTTTTCCCTTCTCCACAATCCCATTATTGAATTCCCTCCAATCTTTGGTCAGGTTGATATAGGTAATGACTAATAAGGGAGAAATAAAATTCCTCGAACGAATATTAACTCATTGGTTGTTTTCTGTTTTCTTCAGAATGTGACGATCTTTTTGCCTTTTTATTTTCCAACTGCATGTCAGGAAGCCAAAGTCCTTGGAAATGTCAACTCAAAGGGGAAACAGGTGATGTGAACTTGCCATGAGTAAGACTGGAGGTTGGCTGCAGAGGGATGGTGTTCCAAGATCTTTATATATAAATGCAGACCTTCTGGAACATGAAATATCCCTGCTTGTCCTTTTGCCCTTTTTCTTTCTTTTCTTTTCTTTTCTTTTTTTTTTTTCCCCCTCTCCTTTTCTGCATCTTTCAATTGTGTGTGTCCTTTTCATTCCTGAGTGGGTTGTGTGTTTTGGATGAGGAGGTTCCCCCTACTCTCTCATGTGACGGGTTTCAAGGACGAGTCCACCAAGAGCATTAGGAGAGCAGATAAAACTCCGGGAAATCTCTGAGTCCAAGTGTGAGTCATCAGAAGAGTTGATTTGAAGGGACAGCTGTACTAACATTGACTAAGATGGCTATTAAAAATATTGGCAGTCAAAGAGCGATCACTCAGTATTTGATCATCCATTTTGGAAATTAGCAAAATAATCTGTAGAGATTCTAAATAATATTTTCATGGGTATAAGGACTTTTCATTTGTAGGTGTTCTTTTGCATTTTTATGATTTTCTTTCTGTTTTCCCCAGGAAACTGTAGAACGACAAAACACTCCTCCTTTGGTGGAGTTGACATTTTAGACAAAACCAGAAACTGAGGATCTGCTTTGTAAGCCTAATCTTGCTTTTTCCCCATGCTCAGTCATTCTTCCTATTAGTCTGTCACAAACTGCCTGGACCTTCTGGGCAATGAGTAGTTAATTTTGTATCATTGCGTTTAGATAGGGTAACACATGGGGCAGTTTTAAGTTCTCCAGAAAATCCTCAGTGAAGATGATATTTCTCCTAATGGGCATTGTCAGCTATGCTCTATCCCCAAAGAGTTCCAGGTTCAGCTCCGGCTTTGGGACTAGTCAGCCCCATTTTGTTATCCTTACCAAATGGATTTGACCCACCAGAAATGGCTTACAGAGTCCAGTAAGGCATCCAGACAGATGGGGCAATATTGCAGCTCAGTCTAATGACAGTGCTGGACCTTGAATGTCCCTTGAAAATGGGAAGAGCTGGTTGTCTCTCTCTACATGTTCCATGGTGAGAGGAGCCTGATTCTTCATTGCTGTTTGTCCAAAGACAGGTAGAAATGGAGGATATCAGGACAGGATGGCTTTGGCAAGAAAGAACCTGCAGACAGATGCCGGAGAGAGTCTCTTGCTAGGGGAATTCCTTGAAAGTCCTTTGAGAGAATCATAGCCTTTGGTCCCTATCACGCAATCTGTTATATTGCCACCCATCTCATCCAACTGGTGTAGTGAAGGCTTGTTGGCTGTAAGTACTGCTGTTGCTATTTCCTTTCTTTTTTTTTTTAGTTTTTTTTTCTTTTTTTTTCTTAATATAAATTACTATTTTGACCAGGATGAAATATTTTGTGATACAGAAATTATCTCTGACTGCAATTTGAGCTGAAAAGATAAAAAGTAATTGTTGTTGTTGTTGTTGTTGTTGTTGTTGCCAGAGAAGGGCAAAATACTCTGTTTCACTTTTGTGAAGATTTAGTCCCAAAGCTTTTTTTTTGATTTTATTTTAGCTGAAAATAAATAAATAGATAAGAGAATATGTGTATTTGCCCCTTTGCCTCCATCTCTCTTAAAAAAAATCATTAAAACAAGCAGATATAAATTTAAGAGGGAGGGCACTTAGATGTGTCATTGCTATGGCACTTAAATGTGTCATTTCATAGCAACTAAATGTCCTTAGGCTGAGCTGATGCTCAGCTTTCTGATGCAAAAATAACCTGATACAAAGCAGTTTTCATCTCTCTGTCCCCAGGAGCTGGCCTGCGTGCATGTGCAAGGTTGTGGGTAGGTAAAGATAAGGAGATTATAAATATGAGCAAGAAACCTTTATTTCTTCAGATATCTTTCAGATACACTGCAGGTTTTTCAACTTCCACAATTTTTTTTCATTCCTTGTCAAGACAAAACTGATCCATCTGTACATTTATCATAAAGCAAGACAGATGGAAGCATGTGTCAGAATAGCCAAAGACCTGATGCTTTAAGACTCGTTAAAGATACACAGCAACATGAATTTAGACCTCCCAATGTCCAAGAAGTGTTGGGGCTCCTGGGGTCCAGGTCCATCTTGGAGTCTCTTAGGTCCTCATGTTGTAAATCCAAGAAGATGCTCACACTTATTCCTGGGGTGCTGCATGAGCGCAGACTTTCCTGTGATGAAGAGGAGCTCATCACCACCTCAGGATGTCTTCACCCACGCTCAAGACATGCTTTAGATTACCCCAGCTCAAGATGGATTTTTAAAGGCTGTCTCCAGCCAGCAGTCCCTCTGCAAAAAAGGGACATCTTCCTTTCTTTCCAGCCTTTCTCTGAGGAGAATGAAGATCCAAAAGACTAACTGAGGTTCACAGAGGAGAACATCATTACATATCCAGGATTTCATTCTTCCCTCTGGTATATGCTCTCACCAAAAGTCACCCTGGTACCAGATGACATTCAGATCTGTGTTAATCTCAGATGAAAATCTATTTTCCCATAGTGCTCACGTTGACAATCTGCCAGTAAAGGTTATTAGATACCATCCACAAAGCCTGTGGCACATTGACCTGTTCTGAGGGGAATCAAATGAAAACCTATCCCCTCTACTTTCGGAGCCCACCCAGTGAGAAGCAGGCTGGTGGGTTGACTAAATTCAGATTTCTCTGCCTGGGAGACTGCACTTTAATGGATTAAACATCTCTGTGTTTCGTGGTTGCTTTCTTAAGAAAGAGAGCCATTAAAAGAATAAAATTTTGCATGGGTATATATTTTGGTCTTTTGATTCAGAGTGATTTTTCTTTCCTTTCTTTTTCCTGCCTTCCTCCTCTCCTGACTTTCTGTGTATGGAGAAGTAAATTTTGTATCCATGAAGTTTCTTTGGCTGAACATGACTCAGCACCGCTGGTGCTCTAAATCAAGGTAATCAAAATAATCATGTCCTTTTAATTCATTTACTAACCCCAACACTGTGTACTACATATATGTTTTTTTCCTAAGGCTTGGCTCTGACATCACTGAAATACTTCAGTAAAATATCAGGACTAATGTCAGGAATAAAACAGCATTGTTAGTTCTTTCTTTCATCCAAAGCCAAACACCTGCACCTCTCCACAGGCATCAGACAAGACTTTGCTGCCTAGAAATGCCCAAACAGGAGTCCTTCTCTGATGCTATGCTCTTGCAGGAAGTGAATTTATTAAGAGGCAAAGCTCAAGTCACAAATTCCAGGAAAACGGCAAAGAAGGAAAGAAACAAAAAGACTGCCAGATTCTCAGCTGATGTTGATTAGAAGAGCTCCTTCAACGTCAGAAGCTAACCTGATTTTCTCCAGCTGAAGGTTTGGCCCTGGATCTTAACCTGTAGACTCCCAGTTACTGCGCAGGCTTGGGGTGTTAATGCTGTTATTTTTTTTCATGAAGGCTAAAAACTGAGGTCCTATATTCATTTTTCCCCATGTCCATGAGGTTGTTTCACTGAGATCTGCTGATTTTTGGCTGGA
Source organism: Nothoprocta perdicaria (assembly GCF_003342845.1). Taxonomy (NCBI): domain Eukaryota; kingdom Metazoa; phylum Chordata; class Aves; order Tinamiformes; family Tinamidae; genus Nothoprocta; species Nothoprocta perdicaria. Next base: position 309,756 of record NW_020455633.1, read on the forward strand.
TCTGCTCAGCAGACTGCAGTGCAGGAGCTCGGGCTCTGCCAGGCCACCCAGGTTGCTGTATGTTGCTTTGGCGGGTGGAGATGATGGTGGTGCAATACAGTTGCCTCTTGAGAGACTGAGGGACTGATAAGGAGCATGGGAACTCCACCAAGAAGGCGGGGGGTATCTGATATCTGAGACTTTGGTGAGGCCCAAGTCAAAAGTGTTTGCGCTCTAAAACTGCTGTCTGCTTTCTGAGTAGCCCTTGCCTGTTGGGTCCAGGACTCTGTGTCCTAGGGCAATGATCCCTACACTGATTCCATAATCAGAGATACTCATGTGCTTTCCTGGCTGTTGAAGACCCTAAGTCAGCACAGTTGGCAAGGCAGAGTCCCAGTCCTAAAAGGTAGGTTTAACTGAAGCTCTGAGTAGAAGCTGGGAACTGGTGAGGTCTGGAGCTTAAAAATGGGATGAGAATTTGAAGGACCTTGGATATCTTCCACTTTTCTCATGTTGGGAAGGAATCTTTACACATGATTTTGAATAGCCAGATGAAGATGTCTCCAACGTCTTCATCTGAGCTAGCAACCAACATCACACCAGTTCAGTGTAGTTTGAAAGTTGTCTCAGAATGAACATATTACTAGGATACCTGTACTAGGTAAACTTACTAGAAGACAGAGATTTTCAGTTCAAGTGCTATATATAATACCGTATTTTTGCACTATGTTCCTTCAAGGACTAGGCTGGTATCTCCGCATAGTATGGGACTGCACTATATGACCAGACCAGCTAGAAATTAATATCAGTGCATCATAGTGCACTGCTCAGTTTAAATGTTTCCTAGGTTTGGAGATTTTTTATGTAGAAAAGAGGAAAATCTGTTCACTTCAATATTGTCCATACAAGTAGTTACCATTGCTAAGAGTGGAGGTACTGATAACTTTGAAATACAAGAAAGTATACGGGAGTGTGCATCTAAAAATAAATGTAGCGTTGTATATGTGGTGCATGTTCTTCCTACTTATGTATAGCTGGAGAAAAGGAGACCTGGGAGTCAGGATGAATTGTTAGATTTTACACCCATTCTTTGTACGCTGATGCCAGGGAAATTGCAACAATTCTTTGTACTAAATGTTGGCTTTGGGACATCACTGCAAGTTCCCGAGAAGAAACCAGCGAAGTTTCAAGAATGTCATTGAGAGACTGAGACTAAGAGAAAGAAAGCAAAGGCCAAAACTGGAGCTTTCCAACTAAACATTTATTTGTCCAGAGAAATCCCTCACTATTTTTTGACAGTGCACAAATACCAGAAAACCAAATAGCATCAAACAGTGACTGGGCCTTCACATTCATCCCAGTTCAACACAAGCCAAACTGGGATTTTTTTAAGGTTTAGGGAAAACTATATTTTGACCTCAAGTAGCCAATTTGCATACATATGTCCCAAATAATTAATTCCTCCTAGTTTCAGTGGGATGAATGTCCTCCTTGGAAGAGCCTGTCTTTGTCTGCTAATTACAAGACTCTATACGATTAGCCTGGAGAGACAGGTGAAGCTAGGGCAGAAGGTCTCCATCATGACATGATATCTTTTATTCCAGGACTCAATATCCCACTGCACTCTAACTTCCATTTTTTGTGCTAACAGCATCAATAAATCTGTTGATCAGTACATCCAGGTAGGGTTTTCTTTTCTCTCACTCTACTTAGTGAAATAAGTTATTAAATAGAGGAGCCAATTTCAGAAGCCAATGTAAATCAGAGAACAGAAACACAGTGGAATGAAAGTGTTATGCCTAAGGGCACTGCCAGATCTTTTGAATGAGAAGACAAAGTAAAAATTGAAGATTTCTGTGTTTAGACCACAGAGCTGGGAAAAATGGAGTTGACTGAACGTAGGTTGGTGAGAAATGGTGTGAAAATTACATGTCTTCCAGACTAAAGCACAGCTGTACAGCACTCAAGGGTATGCACTGCTCTGGGTTTCTGCTATTCTTGGCTCTCTCAGTACCTCTTAAGTAGATGACATCTTGAGAGTCTCCATACGTGACATGATCTGTGTGCTTTGTAAAAACTTCATGCAAGTTTAACATGCTCTTTGCCTAGCAGAAAATCTTTAGGTCTTGCAACCTGAAATTCAATGTCGTTCAGGGGAATTCATTCGCAGAAGTTGCCCAAGTAGAGCACAGAGGAATTTTAGAGCTTTGGGAATGGCCTGTGCCTGTTCAGCTTGACCCTATGTCCAGAGTACGTGTGATTTTATACACAGCAGATGAGCAGATTGTGCAAGGAATGCCGCATGCTCTTTTAGTGGCTTGGTTATTACAGGGGGAATAACATGGGTAAATGGTCTCTCTGGGAATGGTCTGCCTTGTTTTTCTGCTATATATTAATGATGAATAGTACGTGTGTGGGCATGAAGCTTTCTAAAGAGGCTGGTTTATAACCCAATGACTGTTGTTAGTACTTTATACTTTTTTTCCTTCAATGTTTGCCTGGGATTTCTCTTGATGTTATAATTTAACTGAAAGCAGCCAGCCTAGTGGCCTAGGAGATATAGGTGCAGGTCAGGAATGAAGTTCTAGGGAGTCACTTTAACCTTCTCATGACTTGGCTTTCCTTTCAGAAGTGAGGAAGTTCTTTTTCCTCATGCCAGATCCTGTTGGAAAACTTTTCTGTAGAACTTTTCCCATAAAGTGCTCTGACGGTACACCAAAGGAAAGTGTGATATAAACTCTATTATGCTTGTGGTTCGTTTGGGGTCAGGATGCATTCATTGGACACATAAGCCCAATGCTCTCACTGTGCTCCCCTGGAAAGGGAATGCTGATTAGAGAGAAAGCCTCAAGGAGGTTCTCCTCTTCTCTTCTCTTCTCTTCTCTTCTCTTCTCTTCTCTTCTCTTCTCTTCTCTTCTCTTCTCTTCTCTTCTCTTCTCTTCTCTTCTCTTCTCTT
>NW_020455633.1:313120-445009 GCF_003342845.1 Nothoprocta perdicaria
CCCCTCTCCTCCTTTTCCTTTGTCCTATTTGGGTTTAAAGTATTTCTAACCTCTTCCTAAATGCAGGCTTCTGCTCCCTTTTCATCTCTTTCCAAAGGCAGGAATCCCCAAATCATTCCTCATCTCTTTCTTCTATGTGGAAGTACCACACACAGCTCTTCTTACCCTCCTTCACCTCTTCCCCCCCACACCCTCCATCATCTCCCTACGGATCCCTCCCAAACGCTTGGTTTGGCTCATTCCCGAAGCCAACCAGTTTGGGTTTCCTTCAAGAAACCTTTCTGCAGCTCTTGTTGCAAACCACACATTAGCAAGGCAATGAATTTCCCCAAAGCCCTTCCCTCCTTGCTAGCTGTTGTGAATACGAGGTGGGGGAAAGCCGTCCTCAGGAATAACAAACATGTTTCCCCTGTCTGCAGAGCTAGACAAATAGGTATCATGTTCAGATTCCGAACAAGGAGCTCATCAGGTCAGTCCACAAAGTGATGGTGATTTATGCAAGCTAAGAAGCTTTACAACACAAGGCCAAACACATTTATTTGCCCTTTGGTGGATTTGCTGTCTGGTTTGGAGCAGAAACCACAACCTGGGTTGAAAAGTTTAGTTTAATAGGCAACCTGGAGTTGAGTTTTCCTTTGGTTTTGGCTGATCGGTAAGCGGAGCTCTGATGTGCCGCTTGCACAATGGGAGCAATCCCAAAGATATCCAGGTCAAGTTTGTTTGATTTTGCTTCTTTTAATCCAATGAATTAATTTAATTCAATGTCAATTTAAGACATGAAAATCGAGGTGTCTGAACAGAAAGAAAAAGGAATATGATCAATGACTTTGAACACAGAGTTATTTTACAGTAGTCAGCAATGATTGCATTTTATTTGCTTGCACTTGGCTCTCAGGCTCACTCAGTACATTCAGATCATTTAGTTCTCTCACTTTTCTTAATTAGTCAGAACTGATAGGGAATCAAGACTCTAAGTGAGGTAATAGGAGATTTGTTGAGACTCATACGATGAAGGGCATATATAACTATCAGATGTCTGGATTTATAGATGGATATGTAGCTATGCATTCATTTGCAGAGAAGCAGATTGGAGAATGTGTGGGATCTGACACCAGTTCTGCAGAAAAACATGTGATTTAACAAACACTGTAAACTTTCCAAAACAACTAATCTGCTTCCCCTTCCCAATCCCCCAGATCATGTAAATGGAATGAATCATTCCACTCCATGCATGTTGTAAAAGCAAATTTTCATCTTTCTTTTTAAAATACAAAACATCAATAGGAATTTATGCTCTTGTCCTATTTCAGTCTTATATATATTTATAAGACTTTATAAGACTTTATATATATATATATAAAGATTATTCCTGTGTAATATTTCTCAGAAGTGAAATCACTGTCTAGAATTTATTATATCTAGATTCCTTGTTTAGTCACAGCTGTTGGTCAAAAACACTATCAGTAACCAACCAAAATGTCTGACTGACAAAGCTCTTGTGCTCCTCTCTGTTGCATTCTGCAACAATGGAAATGGGAAAAGGCAAGTGTCACTGACTCAGGCTCAAATCTTAATACACACTAAAATCTTAAGCTCTTCAGATCATCTAGCAATACTGATATTCAAACACAGCTTTGTTTTTTTTTCCCCTAAAAATATTTATCCTTCTACTCTCTCCTTTTTCCTTAGCTTCAAATTGTTTACTGATTGCTTAAGAACCTCTATTTCTCCATAATCTGCCCAAATCACTCCTCTTTCCCCTTCATTGTGCCCATTCACAGCAATATGTAGAAGTAAGATTGTGTTATCTTATGACTATATAATGCAGACGTGTTGTTCCACGAAGGCAGGCATCACTGCCCTTAGTCTCCTCTTAGACCAATGGACAAGGAGGGGAAATTTTAAGTAGCAAGGTTAAGGGACGAAGCTGTCTTGTCCTAGTGTTGCAGTAGTCACTGTCATCCTTCGAGATGGACTGAGTGGATTTCAGCCACGGTCAGTCATTCCCTGGACGACAGGCAGGAGTCATTTTGATCACGCCACACTTTGTTCGAAGCGGAGGGCTGCCCAGAGCCCTTACAAAGCCAGAAGATTAAATTATCATTTCAATAAAACACTTCAGAACCACTCTACTCCTTGGAAATATGTATGCTTCCCCAGAAAAATCCACCCAAATCTTTTTTTCTTCTCTTTTTTTTTTTTTCTTTTTTCTTTTTTTGGCCACTGTCTCTTTACCTCCCTTGCAATGATCCCTGTTTCCTTTATCGTGAGTACATTTAGAACAAGCAAAGGGCAATCTTTTCTACTCATCTTTTTTCATTTAGCAACCAGCCCTGGAATGCAGGATTAGATGTTGTAATGCGGCATTAGGAGCCTTAAAGGTTAATATCCTGGCTTCCAAAGTCACTTTTAGGCTCCACAGGCTTTGCTAATGAAAGACCTCTCTGCTTCCCATCACTTCCACCCATCCCTCCAAAACAGATTTAGGAAGCAGTTCAGGGTCTTGTCAAGGGTGAGAAAAGAGGAGGGTAATAATAATGTTAAATACATTAAATGAAAACCAAGTCCTATCCTGCCATACACAAGAGTCAGGATCCCTTTTGCATTTGAGGGATCAGCAATTATGAGCTAATCCATTTGGCAAATGCAAGATGGTGCATAGATCTATTGTTCCCAGCCCAGGTTTTTGTATGTGTATGTGTGCTGGGGTCTGGGGAAATGTTTGCTGACTGCATTAAGGGACAAGCAAAGAAAATAGCATCCTTGTTTCCCTCGAGGCAGCAGAGGAGCCTGACAAACTCGCTGGCTCCCTGAGCTGTAGCCTTGGGATGAGAATGCTGCTGTCTCTCTAAATGCAGGAAAGGCTGGAGGAGAAGGCACTCTGCCTGGGGAAACTTTCTGTCCCCTCCTTGGTCCTGCACTGGCCTCCTCCATGCTGGGGCTTCACTAAGTTTTTGCATGCGATTCAACCAATGTGGAAGTTTTGACTCTGCCATGTCAATGGGAAATTGTTTAAAGCAGAAAACCCCTTTCTAGGGAGAAAATGATAATATCCCCAATATATAATAATAATAATAATAATAATAATAACTGACTTTGGTTATTTCATGAGTACCTTCATAAAAGGAGAAGTGTCCTTACTGCTGCTCTGTACTAGACCTGCATTTTTCAGTTATAATGTTCTCTGAAGAATAGGTATAAAAGATCCACATTACTAGAATGCATTCAGGAAAATTTGCAATTGAGTATTTATAGGTGTATGAAAACAAAACAACAACAGAAAAACTTAACCTTTTTCTTTCAGATTTATTTCTGTTTTCTCTCCTTGGTAACACTGTTCTAACATGGAGAATATTCCCTAAGATAATCAGTACCTTCAAAACTGATTTATAGTGCTTTATACGTGACAGACAAATCTAGATACTCATAAGTACCTCAGACATTAGCACTATGTCACTGAAACTCCCTGGACCCCCTTCTATCACTGCCTTGAGTTTTTGCAGTGTGTAAATAAATGTTCCTTGAAAAAATGAGTTGACAGTTACATTTAGTTATGCAGGTTCTGTCCCACTAGGCCTTGAAACAGCTAGTTTTAGCTAAAACTTGAATTATTTGAGAGGCTTCTCATTCTTGAATTTCCACAGTGCTTATCAGGAATCTATTAGGGTCTCCTCCTGTGGTACTAAAAATAACTTAGCACCCAGATCAGCAACTGCAGTAAGCCAAAATGATCTGCTGGGAGTGACAGCATTTCTCTTACGCAGCCGTGGGAAGTGCCATAAAAACTAGGGAGAGTTTGAAATGAAAATCCATGATTGATAGCGCTCCTGAGGGCCATATACCTAGAATTACTCCAGTGTTCATAAACTTAGGACATTCCACTCAACAGCTCAGAGGAAAGGTGTCCCTTTGACACCTTGGCTGTCCTCCAGCTTCAGCTCTAGAAAGACCTCACACAGGGCCACAAAGAAGCAAAATGTGCATGAAATAATCTGAGCCTGAGGCCATGGCATGCCAAGACCCAAAGGAATGGAATAACTGTTACTTGGTTGGGAGAATTACTTACTTCCACACATTTTGTTTACCCAGTACATTTGTGAGTTTGATGCTATTCATAACATGAGATTATAGTCTTGGACCAAAGGCCTGGAGACCTTAAATGCTCTACTTAGCCACAGGACTGATACACCATTGCAAGAGCAAAACAAATCCTCTCCATTCTGCTCTGCTGCAGGTGATATGCTCCTGCTGCAGCGGGACCGCAACTGTACGTCATTGTTTAACAAATAATAACTTTTATTATTCTTAATTTCTTCTGCCATTTCCTGGCTGCTTGATTCTCTTGTAAAGGCATGATAAAATCCTGCCTGGATTAGCAGGCGGGCTACTGAACAGAAACAGAAGTTTGCCCCATATAGATTATCCCTCGAGGCCCTGGGGCACTTGACAGAAGATATGGGTCATTTTTTTTTTCCCCTTTGGATTTTACTAGATCATTTGACAGCCTATCAGAAATAGGCCTATCAGAAATATAAAAATACTTTCATTTGTGAAAGAGCAAGGCAAGCCCTTGAATATCTTCCTAGAATGAGTAGACTTGGTAGGGCATTCAAAGTCCTGTGCCCTGATTGACCCTTCCCTGCTCTTCTTTTGCTCATGGTGGGTTTAATAAAACTCGCGGTCTTCTCTTTGCTGATGCTGTTCTTTCAGTGAGCAAGCATTTCTGCAAGTAATAAAAGAAAATAAGTGTGAAGAAAATAGAAGATATTTTATGTTTGCAGTTTTATCCATGTGATAAATATAATTTGATGGTGATGCTTTTAGTCATGGAAAAACTGTAGGTGAAGAGAAAAGGCATGGAAAGATCCTGAATACAGAGAGACTAGAAGAATAAGATGTCTGGTCAGACTTGTGAGCAGAAATTACTCATCTGGCACAGCTTCCATCAAGAGTCTCTTCTATTTCTTGAAATCAACTCCAGTATATATCTTTGCTATTACTACAATTCCCCAAAGTAGGTGAATATATCAGCTTGCAGAGCACAAGGCAAAGAAATGAAAGTCAATAATTTATAGCCTTCTCCGATCACTTTACACGAAATACCACAAGTCTGGCTGTGTCATTGTATCTAACAGAAAAAGGGAGGTGAAACCTCTGTTCTCATCTTGTTTGGTTCCATGGTCCTTATAAAACATGGAATTTAATAGTAAGCTCACAAGAACCATCTCTAAACCTAGTCTGAGTCTTTATTTTTTGATTTATCCTTTGCTTCTCTGCTATATTTCTCATGCTGGGCTCAGCTGGGGATTCATAGGCTAGATCTGGTCTTCAGGATGAGACCATCTAACTTGCGGCATTTGCTGTGGAGGTAAGTGACTGTGCATGCAACACATGGAGTGCTGCAGCCACGTAAGTCCTGTCATTTGCCTGCCTTGTACATGACTGTAAAAGTCAGCATTTTTTGTTATCCCACCTTTCTGCTTCTGAGGGAGGGTCCCAAAATGGACATCTAACCTTTACCATCAAAGAAGCACAGATTGTCTTATGGACGAGGTAAAGTGAAACCTCCTCCTTTATCCTCTGCCTCACTGGCTTGAGAGTGGCCTGTTTTGGTTGAGACTCTAGTGTGCTAGTGGTGACTGATATGAAATGAATTTGTGGTCTCAGCCTATTTCTTAGCAGACATAGGGGCTGCGTCATCCTTAAAAATGGGTACTGATTGTCAGGGGTATTTGTTAGAGAAGCCAGAACCCGCTCTATGTAGGGGGCTAAATAATGGCCTTTGTAAAGAAAGACACAGTGGTTTGGGAGGCAGGAAGAGGCAAGATGCTCTGACCCTGATTAAGTGTGGGTTTGTGGACAGAGCCAACTCCATTTCTGAAACCTCTTGGAAAACCAAACTAAACCAAACCAAACAAAAGAGAAGCCATAAGACCATGAGGAAAATCACTTAAACGACAAAAAAAAAAAAAAAAAAAAAAAAAAACCCCTCTAAGAAGAAACTAAATCAGGATCACAGTAAGGCAAGGCAGTCACTACTCCTTTGCTGCTGCAAGTTCCTGCAGAACGAGCAGAGGATGAATTTCTGCTTGTCCATTAGTCCTCAGCTTGACCGATCTGGGTACCTGTGATACTTGTGGACATTCACTAGTCAAGTCTTGCATGAAGTTCAGGAAGTAAACAAGCAGTTTTCCAGGGGCTTAAAGGCCATGCCATGGCTAGGATCCCTGTGTGAGCACAGCTCCTTTGGAGTGTCTCCTTCTAACGAGGCTTGAGAGATAATGCATATGTCTACATCTGTGCTTAGGTATCTTTTTTCCCCTCCTCTCTTAGACAATTGCTCTGCATTTGCTCCCTAGGTAGCTGAGACTGGATAGTGGAATTAGAAAAAAGGAAACAATAGCACGATTCCCTCCCCTCTCATCCATTTAATGGTTTGTTTTATAACAAAACTGAAGGATTTAGTGAGCATGATTTTACACTGGAGGTTTTCAAAGCCTCTCAAACCGGTGCAACACCTTTGCATAAGCCCGTTCTCTTGCCTCAGTTTCCACAATTTAAAAAAAAAATGCATGTATCTTCAGCCTTGTTTTGCAATGCTGTCCACAGTTGGCAAAGTCTTTACTGTCCTCAGCAGCTTGTGCATTGTAGCAGAGGACACTAAATGCTTTAGCACTGCAGACGTACACCAGCTATCCACATTTCATTGTGACAAAGACATTCAATGTTGGACAAAAGCACTACCAGCAGTTCAAATGAATTCCATCCCAGCATTTCAGGTTTCAGAAATTACTAGTCTGCTCTTTAGTAGCTTTAGCATAAGCCTGCACTGTGTACCGAAGGCTTCCAAACAGTGATTTCCAGTCGAAAGGGATAGCTTGATGAGGGAAGGTCAAAATCAAGCCTGGGACTTGGTCCAATGCAAAATCATATCTGTTTCGAGGATCTGTTTTCTAGTTTTAACTAAGAAAATCTTTGGATCTTTGATCAGCCCTGTGGCTTAGTAGCGAGCACAGGAGGCTTTTGTTTTGTGTGTCGGATAGTTGACCTCCTGCTCCCTGGCACAGTGGTAGGATGTGTATTCTGTCAGAGACAAGTCATCTGCATTTCTCCTTGAGGGGCTGTTTTTATGGGCTGACTCTGACCAATCAGAGGTAGAAGAGGAAAAGTATTTCTGCAATGGTCTTAAGAGCGAGAGCGAAAAATTGACAAGCCTTTCGTGACTTCTGTGGGGTGGGAGAATCATTTGTACAAGGCGTAGTTGATAGATCTTTGGTGTGCTTAAATACCAGCCAGGCTTTGCCTCACAGGAGGTGATATTCCGCTTGGGAGGGAACCCAACATTAGTAATGACATATGACAGCACAGGCAAACCATGCATGCCTTGGTATGAATGGTCCTGCAGCCCTCGACAGCAAGTGGCTGCTGTATTTGGAAATGGACTTACTCATGCTTGTGGAATGCAAATGACACAACTCATGGCTCCCCTGTCACTCCCTGTCCTCGCGCTGTGCAGGGCCATACGCCAGTCTGGTGCAGTGCCACTGTCCCATGGAGATGATCTTAGTGACATCCTGTCCATGGAGCGGCTGAGGATAATGTAGGAGCCATCTACACAGAAGGAAAACCCTGGAGAAGGATGATGTGGCTGTAGGGCTGTGCCATGGCCAGCTGTGGATGGGGTGGACACGCAGGACAGCCAGATGTTGCGCTGGTCTGGCATGTGTCCTCCTTCCTCTCTGGATGTTCCTGCTCAGGGGCACCATGAAAACCACCCCAAATGCATCAATATCCATGGCTTCCAATATCCAATTTGCAGGGTCCCATTGCCATCTTGGAAATGATCTGAAGGGATGGTTTACTTAGTAATTAAGATGTATAAATTATATGTTTAAATCTCAAATAATAAGTTCAGATTTTTTCCCCTTTATTCCCACTTTCCAGGGAATGTTGGCAGGTTTGACTCTATGCATCATACCACAAAAATCTCACTCCTCCAGAAGAGGGCTAATACACTAGGGAGCTTTCTACCAGGCTGATGTATCACACACGCTTTATATATCAGCACTGCGTTTCTTTAGCCTAGACAAAAGGATCAAAGGCACAGAGAGGGCCATGGCTTTCAGAGAGATGTAATATTTGCAGACATGGAGAGCAGGGTAGAGTATCACGACTAGAAAGGCCGAGACATAGCCAAAAGTAAAAAAAGAAATATATTTATGAGCTGTGCTTGGAAACTGTCTCTGAAGCATGTGTACCAGCTGATGTCACCTTCTGCTGACATTTGTACAACTGAAACAAATATAGTGCAGACAGGAGCAGGAAATATAAATTAGGGATGAGGGGTTACTGGATGCAGGTCCAGGAAACATGTGTTGTGCAGTCTAGTTCCCTTGGTTATAGTTTTTGACATATTATCGACATGAAGTTGAGGTGGTATTAATCCCAGGGCTGAAATGCTTCTAGAGGTGGGAGTAAATTTAGATATCTGCATTTAATCTGACCCTATGGCATCCATTTAGGAGGAGAAAAATCACATCTAGTTCCACAAAAGGACCTTTTTAGAGATCCTTTTAGCAGATTAACAGCTGAAATCCTGCTGCTCTCCTAAAGCTCGATACAGCCATACAGCCTTTTGGGTAGTTTTCAGGTGAAAGGAAATCAGAATATTTAACAACATTTGAAAGGTGTCTGTAGGAAGAGCTCCCTAATAGCAGTTGTTTAAAAGGTATTGCAAATCCCAAATAACTGATTTGCCGAAACCTGACTTATAATATTTTCTACTTTTGTTAAGACACTGGGGATGTCTTGTCTTTGAGTTTTGATTGGGAATTATTAATACTCACTCGGTAGTCTTGCATACCAAACCCTGGATTTTAATCCCATTTTAATGCATTCAAGAGAATGAGAGAAAGAATACTTAGCTTACTGTCCTCTTTAAACTAATCTTGTGGAAGATAGACACTATCACACTATGACAGATTATGCTCACTTGTCATACTGACACACATGCCCACCTCCTATAACTCCACTCCTGTGAGGAAAATAATCTTTGGCCTTTCATAAAACAGAAGTCACAGATTTTTTAGGTGCAGTATGGTGTGGGGACAAGAGATCTAGCAAGGTGTCCCCAGGTAAGCGATATCCCTCTCACATACAGTAAGAGCTGACATTCAGTAGGCTTTTTGACTGAAGAACACTGCATAGCAAAGGGCTGCATTGCATGGTTGTACTAGGTCACCTCCATGCTAGCTCAGGCCCTTCTAGACTGTTCTTTCCTGGGTGGCAATACTGCCACTGAAATTGACCTTGCCTCAACAAGAGTGAGTCTGGCCTAGGTCATGGGCAGCCTTCAGGCATACTTTCTCCATCCAGGCTTAAGTCGAGCAGTGCAGAAGAGTGTCCTGAAGAAGGCCACAAGGTTGCTCTGTGTTGTGACCTTTAGTCTCAGAATTCCTCCATACCATTGCTCTGACAAGCGTAGTCTCCTTCCATGCGAAGTGTCCAGCTTCCTACTTGTTGGGTCACCCCTGATCTAGGATATCAGGGAATAATATCAGGTCTTGTAAAAAGGTCCTTTGCTGCAGGTCCTTTGACCTTTTGGGTATAGAAATTACTGCTGTCTCTGTTGCAAAACTGCCTCCTGCTCTCCATCACCTCTCACAACATATACACATAGCTATCGCATATACCACCTTTCATTGTGGACATAGGAGGGCTTGCAGGAGCCCAAGTTAGGCTTGCCAAGGCCAAGACAACAAAGACGTGCAATATTGGTTTGGGAGAGGGGTGGGAGGGCCTGTTGCACCTCATCCCCACCATCCCATCAGGGGTTTTGCTGTTCCTTGATGACATATTTTCATTGTAGGGGTAGCTGCAGAGAATGGCACACACTTTAAGATGCTACTACTACCCGAATTGGCAGGAGGTGTTGCTAAGCAGTCATGGTGTTTGCGTACAGACGCACCAGGTTGCCATGAAGACCTGGGAAAGCCCCATCTTGGATGTGCCAATCCCACCACTGCTAAGTGACCCCATGAGCAGTTTTCCATAGGTGCTGGGAAATCACCACTCTGCAATCATTGACCTGTTTTTTTTTTCTTTTTCTAAATGCTTCTGAGATTTTTATCTTTCTTCCTCTAACTTAACATATATTGAAAAGCTAATGGGGTAGTGGCAAGACTGGTGGACTGGAGTAAAGAGGAAAAAATCGGTGCTGTTCAGCTTTACAAGCTCTTCATGTAGATGAATTCACATCATCACCCATGAATAGGGTGTGTCCATGGGAGATCCTTATCCCTACCAATTGTTGGTGAAATCTAGAGTAGATGCAAACTCTTTGGGTGCTCAGAGTGGGAGAAACTCAGTCTCTGCAAAGAAAACAGTCTCAAACATTTGCTTTGCAAGGGTAGCTCCCCAGATCATGAAAATCCATAATATTCCTGTCTTTAGAGGCCCACTGAGGTAAGAATTATGAGATTTTGGGATGAAGAGGGATGCTTAAAACAGAGGCTTCTGGATTAGCGACAGAATGACTGAGTGTGAGTGTGGTTCAAGGGAAGTCTTAAGCAGCAGGAGAGCAGAACAAAAGGCTGGGTGCTGTATCCTGATCCTGCTTCAGTGGATTTACAGCTGGTTCCTTTCCTGGAATGAAAAGATTAGAATCGCTGGAACCGCGTGTACGTCTTCCAACAAGGCGAACTAGGTATGCAACAGCTGTAAAAATAAAGAGCCCTCGCAGGCTGTTGTAGTAAAAAAAGTTCTGGAAACTGCCTAAAGTGGGGTGGGGTGGGAAAATCCTCAAATTTCTTTCTTTTTTTTTTTTTTTTTTGTTATGAATTTCAAACTGTCAGTTTGGAATCTGATTTGAAAGAAAAGAATGACATTTCTACATTATTTGGGTGAAAAGCCTTAAAATATAGAAGACTTGAAATTATCCTTGAAATCCAAAGAATTCTGATTAGTTCTGTCCCATTTGTCTCCTGAAAGCGCTGTTGATATTTGGATCTCCTGGTAGCAGAAAATCGTGAATGCAAAACCTATTGAGAGGAACTGCAGAACAACTAGACAAGATTAGACTGTGTTTAATTATGTGTTCAGCTCTGTATATATTCATACTTGGAGACTTCAGCTGAAGACCTGCAGAAACCAAGCAGGGAACCTGCAGTTGCATACGTGTACGTGACAAGAGATTTGCTTGTGACATTAAATTTGTGATTTCCAGTGCTGCATCACTGCATCAATTATCGATACTTAAGGAAGCAGAGCGTATGAGGAGAAAAATAAGATAATTATTGATTAAAATGAATTTATAAAAAGATTGTATTCGGTACTGGGAAAATGAAACTACACTTGTTTCTTCTGATAAAAAGGATTGAACTGATCTTTTTTTTTTTAATTGCTGCAAAACTTCTTGCTTTACTAACCTGGAGATTTCATAAAAGCTGAAGTTTAGCACAGCACTGGAGTGAAATTAAAATTAAAATAGTTTTTTTATTTTTCCTCTCTTTTTGCTTTGACTTCATCTGTAGTCTTCTGGGAGATTAGTTTATCTTCAAAGGGCTGGAAGTAGTGAGATGTCACTGGGCATTATGAGAATTATTATCATTACTTTTCTTTCCTTGTCTATACAAGGATATATATATATCATATATGTCTATACATATATGATGCTATACAGCTGCATTGCACCCACAGTGCCCACCACAGATACCTTTCCTAGCCCTGAACTGATAGAAAATTCTCCGTTGTGACACTGAGGTGGGTAGGAAAAGAGCACACATTGACTGGGAGTGGTTTGTACTGTTTCAATGTGGTTTCCAGTGTTGGCGACATCTGCTCAGGATCATGAAGCCATGACGTTCTTCACATGGTGCTGTCCATTAGTAGGGATGGCTGCCTTGCCTGGTGGAGAAAGGCTTGATACGTGTAAACATGAGACCTTCCTCCTGACTGCAGGTGCCTAAATCCCAACCTCTGCGCTCTCTCATCTCTGCTGGCTACTACAACCAGGGTCGAACTACAGGGAAAAAGAGGATAAACTAAAAACTGTTGGTTTTCAGAAACAATTTTATTATGAAAATATGCTTACCAATAAGTAAGTTATGTTAGTATCTTTATTCAATGAACTGAAACAGTTAATTACAAAACTACTCTCTCTATTCTTCTGCCTAATTTTGGGCTCCTTAGTCTTCATTTTACTTAAGTCTTTGCTTTCTTTCCCTCTAAGCATTCCTGCTTAGCTCAGGTGTCAGCAGATTGTCCTTCTCTAAGGAAGTCTTCAGTTCTGAGCCTTGCCAGGCATCACATTGGCAGAAAGATGCCACATTATCTTGCACATTCAGTTCCTCTCACCTTTTTTCTTCTGTTTGTTTGTGGGTAATGGATAACACCTCCCCAGAACCCATCTGAATCTTGAGTAGAGGCAAGTGCTGTCTGCTTCAGAAAAATGTCCAGAAATCTCACGATTAACAATTAGGAAGGTTGCCCTTGCACATTTTCTTCTTGATTTGCATTAGTTAGAAAACAGTTTACACTTTAAAGCATGAGTATTCTCAAACTCTCTCCAAAGTATGTTTTGAAATTCCTTATTAATCTTATTACAGGGTCACTATTGATCAACATATATTTTAACTGCACAAAGACAATGGTAGGATTTGCAGAATTGTGCTTTGTGGATAGATTTTTCTTTCCCTTAATATATTTCCCCAGACCTTTTCAGAATTTGTTGAGCAACTCTTGAGATTAGAGACTTTTTTGGACTCAGTCCTAGAAAACAAGCCAAGTATGATAAATAAAATAAAACATCTGGAGGTCTAGCCATCAGAATATCATCAGATATCCACTGATTCTGAGGGAATGTTATGTATGAAAGGTAATAATCTGAAGTATTGGGCTTTTCATAAAACATAACTCTCTGAAAGAATGCAGAATGAGATGAAAAACAATGCTGATCGGAGTTGATTGTCTAGAAAATTTACTATGGAAAATCATAAGGTCTGTAATGAATAGTTGGATCATTTAAACAAGTATCTGTGCCAATAAAATGTAAACATATATTTAAAAAACAAAGATAACAGAAGTCAATCTTGTTAAGCAGAGATGCAAGGAACAATGCGAATGATAAACACTGTTTTAAAAGGGAAAAAAAGGCAAATAAGGTTCTAATTAGTGGGAGGGACTGAATAGATTATACAAAGAAGATAAAAGCAAAGAAACCTAACTGGAAACACAGCAATGTAATTTCAAACAATCCAAAGTATTTTATCTAGCACAAACGGTTTTTCAGCTCTTTTCACAGGCAAATTGTGAATAAAAAGGTTGATGATCTTGAGGTTAAGAGTAAGTAAGAAGAGGAAAGACAGCAAAGGCAAACATTACCAGCTAAAACACCCATTTCCTCAACTGAGTAACAGGAATGCAACAGCAATTTCCCGTAACACACAAGTGGGTGAACAGGAACCAATGTTAAATGTCTATTAAGATCCACCAAAGAGCAGCCACTCTCTCTTCATGTGTTCAAGTTTGGTGGAAACAGAGACCGTAGTTGAGCCTGAGCAGTGCGACCATGTCCTATCTTTTGGATGCCCAGTATAGAAAGACATTTCTCTGAACTTGGCCCACCACTGTAGATACCAGCTGTTACTACAGCTGTGATGTAATGCATAGGTAGATTCTCTCACTTCCTGGCTGGACGTGATGAGGTAGGTCCAACCCCTACCTTTCCAACCGGAAAAAAATGAGTTCTGGAATTGAGAATTTCAGATCTACCAGGGAAGTTGCTCCTACATTTAAACATAGGTATTCATACAGAGATCTCCTTCCTGCTGTGTGTTTGCAAGGACTACAAAACAACTGGTTTGTTCTCGGTTCAGCAACTCCTACAGGATCTTTAGTTTGCAACTACCTCCACAGAGCCTCCTCTAGGTCCCTAGAAGTTTTTCTTCTTTTTGCCTCTGAGAGGACTCATATATTTACTCCTTTGCAAGGATGACTGATCAAGGATGATGTTGCAGGCTCCCTTTTGGCAGTGTCTTGTAAACCTTCTTATTTGCCTCATTTCTCCATCTTTCTTTTAAGCAAGGTCAGTTATGCACAGAAATGTCCCTTTCCTTCTCAGGGTGTAGCACACCAAGACTCATCACTTATCTCAGAAGTTATTGCCTAATTTTTCATTTTTTCTTACTTATTTTAGTAAATTATGCCATGGAGCATCTACTCTGCAAACCCTCTTCCACCTGCCATCATATACACCTGCTGTTTTTGCTCTAGTTAGAGGTTGCTTTGCATTTTTGGATTGTTTTAAATAAGCAGATTGCTTTCAATAACAGAACGAATGAAACTGGCCCTTTTCTTTGCCAAGATATTCTTAGCAAAACTGTCACAAATACTTTTCTCATCTCCCACTCCTTCTTCTTCCTAAACCTTGACAAGTGAACAGAGAGGAAAACAGGACAGTTGTAGCTTTCTGAAGTGACAGTGAATAATTAAAGCTTGCTAGCATTCTTCACAGCACTTTCAGCATTTTAAACAGACAAAGCACCTCTGATTAACAATGTTCAAATAAAGCTTCACAGCCAATGGGAAATGCTGGTAGAGTATTGACTACTTGTCTTATGAATCTGAAGGCCTAAGCTTCATGATTGCTTAGGTAATTACCAAAAAAAAAAAATAAAAAATAAAATAAACACAACAACAACAATAAATGGCAAAATATAGTTTTCTATAAATAAGGACAGAAATGATGTCTTTGGAAAATGAATATGTCTCACGTTATCTTATGGTATAATTTTGAGATTATGCTCATGATCAAATAAAAAAAAATAAAAATAATTAAAAAAAACAGATCTGCCATATGTTCTCTTGATAAATTTTAAGCAGGGGAGCATGCTGTGGTTGAGGTTTGCATTTCAGATATGATGTGACAGAATAGAAGAAAAATCTGACGCAGCAGCCAAAGGTCAGGAATCATGGTGCAGACACAAGTGGAAAATTTTAAGGCTGGACTAAGGTTATGACCACAATACCATCATATGCACAACTCAAGTGCAGAAAGTGGAGTGATTTGTTTATGTAGAGCTGTTCCTTGCAGTTTTCGGGATAGGGTTTGTTCCCTTGGTGTTCAACTTGAACAACCTGAACTCTGCTAGGGTGTTTGGGGGACTCATTTCTTCTGTGGTGGTCAAAATATGTTATCCTCTTTCTCCCCTTTCCTTGCCACTTCCAAGAAAATCTTCCCTCTGGAAGCTATACTCAATCATAGGAATGATAGGGGCATGGGGAAATTAAGGCTATAGGGGCTGCAGATAGTCTTGTGCCCATTCCTCAAAGCAATATCAACAGTGAGGACAACACATGGCTAATGACATATTGAATGAGATGAGCTCTGGCCTTGACTTCTATACCTCTAAAAGGGCAATTAGCCTTCTTTAAGAGAAGATGTGAAAGACAGACTATTATGAATCAAGGGGGAAGATATTTTGCAGATAGTCGAAGCTAGGCTATCATAAAGAACATTTTCAAGTTGTCCACTTGACATGTCATTACTTTTAATGACTTGTGCCCTTGCAACACTCTGTGTGAAATGTGATAGTTCTAGGATCTACATTTTGCAAGTGGGAAGTAAGGTTTATAGAATAGGAGTAGAATTTATTTTAGCCAGCATTAACAATCCCAGATTAGGTATCTTGTCCAAGATGGTCATTTCTATTCTTTCTGTAGTAGCTGAAGCTAGATAGGCATTTAGAGGACCACTTATCTAATTCTTCACAGAAATATGTCTTTGGATGGGTGAGAGCACCACTTGCATGGTTAAGAAGTTAAATGGAAGAGGGGTAAGGTAAAGTGAACCAAATATTTTACTTCAGAACTTTGCTTGTGAATAAAGGACCTGTTTTCCTGTGAGTTACAATTTCAGCATCTAAAAAAAAAGTCACACCTAGACATTTTAGATTCTGATATATCCCTATTTTCCAGTTAAACACATTGATGGGACAGCTCAGATCTCACAACCATATACCAACGTTAGTGTGGCACGTGCCTACAGTGACTCCTGCTTGGTGATTTTTCTAACTTTCTTAACTCAGCTCCACATGCTGATATGGCTGTACCAGATCTGCAAAGCCACCCCATCTTCTGGATGACTTTGCAGATGACTCATTTAGAAGTATCCGTGACGTTTGGCTATTAGGTGTTTTCCATTTGATCTAGCTCTTCCCTCCAGCCTCTTTTCTTTATTCTTTCTTCAATCTTTGCTTTGATTCAGAAAATCATTCAGAATTCAGAAATCAAACAAATATCTTAGAAAGAAGCATTGTTAGAAGGTTAGAGTGCATGGAACCACAACAGCCACTAGAAGAGTTTGTAAGGGCAAAGCACCTAGTCAGCATATGTAGGAGTGGGGATTTTCCCCATCTTAATGTCAAGTATCATTTAATATTTAAATAATATTATTATTTAAGTCTGTGCTAATCACTCAATTCTGCATTTATAGTAAAAATAACCTCCAGATACCCATTTATGTCCTGGCCTGCAGGTTCAATTTCATCAAATGCCTCTATAAAAACACCTTAAAAAGAAAGGGGGAAAAATAGCAAAAGAAAACAAACAAAAATCTTCAAAAAATGAAACCTCCTTTACATAAGGGCAGGTAGAATTTGAAGACTCCAAGCAAGTGATATCTCTGAGCATCTCCAAGGTATTGTAAGGCCACTTCACCTCCAGCTGCTCTCTTCTCCCATAGGTTTTCCTCTCTAGAGAAGTTCTTAACTAAAACCCTTTGCAGTTCACTTACAACCTCTGCTAGTTAAATAGAGAGACACTAAATTTTCAGCAAAGAAGTGTCAGTTCTAGTTTCACTCAGAAAGCAAAGCCAGGTGCTTTAAATGCACTTTAAAGGAGAGGGTTAAGTTAGAATAATAAACTGACTTACACTGACATTAGCTTTCATAGAGGAGAAAAAGAAAAAAATATGCTCATCCAATGCTGTACAACTCGTCAGGAGATGGGAAAAGCAGAGCAAAGTTTCTAGGAAAGTGCAAGGAAAGTCACTGCTTAGAAAGCTGATCTGGTGCATTTTGCTTTTTTATTTTTTATTATTTTCCTGGATTCATACAAAACCACAAAGGCCAAGAGGGACTTATTTCAGTGTCTGCCATAGAGCATGGTAATGAATACTGGTCCAAAAAGAAGTTATTTGCAGATGATGTTATAAGTGCTGAGCAGTTTTGTGGCCCTGTTCAATTAGATGAGCAAGTCCCGATGTTCAAAGAGCACCAAACATGCTTTTCTAAAGCATCATCCACATAGAGAGCTAGACTGCAGATTCATGCATAACCCTCTTGAGACTTACATGTATGTTTAAGCTGTGATCTTAATATCATCGAGACTGTACATATCTCTCACAGAGTTAGCCAGTGGAACATGGAAGCCTTGCTTGATTTGGATGCTCCACATCCCTTGGTGATGGTGGCTCTTTCTCTGCTACAAGCCAGCTCTAAATTGCTGTCCTCCTGAGCAGGGGAGGACCAGGATCTCTTGGAACTTTGGTCCCTTTTTGACCCTATCAGCAAGAATGGAAAGTCTGAGAATCCAAGAATTTTACCTCAGAGAAACCACACTCCATAACAGCAAGCCAGGCTCACAGCTTAAGGAATAAAAATTGTTTTACCATCTGTCATAGACTCAAAAATCAAAGAGAAAATATCAGGTGAGACAACACAGATGAACAGATGAAAACATGAGAACTCAGGTTTGCCTATTAGATATTTGTAAACAAACTGATGTAAATGTTGATGTTCAAAATCATGGATTGCTTTAAAGAAAAGTGAGAGTTGGTCAGTATCCTAGGGATACAAAAACTTACTCAATTTTAACTCAGAAAAAAAAGGTAAAAGGAAAGCTTTGGGGAGCCTGTAGATGAAATTTCAGCCTGAAAACCGATGCAGGGCCATAGGAGCATTGTGGTGCAATTCTCTTACTATCTCATCACTGACACAAAAAGTTTGGAGAACAATATTTCTAACTTATGTAATTGGTTTAAAATAAGCATGTGTATCTATAGTCAATGTAACATTTTTTCATTTGATAAGAGGCAAAACATACTTTCGTCTCTTTTTTTTTGTTCTACTTTCTTTTTTTCCCGTTGATCCTGTGTGATCCAACTGTCTTCTGATCTCGATAAGTGCAATACTCACTTCATATTTTCATCGGTGTTATCTTTTCTAATCAACTATTCAATTTACTTTAAAATTTATTTTAATTTTTATCTAATTTATTTTAATTATTTTATCTAATATTTCTTATTATCACCAATAAAATGAATGTAAGCATGCATGTCCATCATTTTCTTTTACGTTTTGTTAAACTACTACTTAGATTACTTTCTCATATGATTTTCAATGACACTTTACACTACTTGATGTACATATGCATATTATTTAAGATTAACTGATACATCTGTATTATTCTTGGATATGTTTGGCAGTGAGATAAGAGCATAATCTACTACAAAGATCTCTAGGAACATAGGTTGGGATATATTCTTGTCATGAAAAAGAGATGGTCCAGCCTACCAGGAGATGGAGTATGGCTTTCAAAATAGTTAGTGGATGGGAAATCTGTGGTAAATTAGAGTTTCTGAGTAGACATTAGTTTGAACAATCCAGGAAATACTCTAACTTAGAAGAGAAAAAGGCTATAGGGCCAGGGGCTAAAGAAACTCAAAAGCATCAAGCATGAGTCCTGAAATAAAGAGAATCAGACCATACCCAAACTGTAGTCCCTCTGTCAAGAAACTTATGTCTTAAATCATTTTCTGATAGAGGCTACATCAACAACAGCAGAAGAGAGCTCCCAAATCTCTTGGAAAAGATTTCCAAGTGTTTTTGCAGATAAAAGAAACACATCTCCTTTGTTTTGATAGTTGGGGGAAGGGGAGAATATTGTGTCACAGTCTTCCTTGCTCACAAGTTTCCTAAATTTAAGTAGAGATAATTATTTGGCCAAAACGCCATTCCAGCAACCACATTTTCCTAGGGACTGTGGGCAGAGGATTACGAATGGTTTAGTGAGTTGTCATGCTTTTGGCCAAACTGTGGTAACTTGACCGCAAGTTGCTTGTAATGCAAAGTAATGATTTGCTTAAACCGTCCTCAGAGCTGGTTAATGTGAACCCAATGGCACTGCGGAAAGAGCAATGGGGATGTCTTGATTTGGTTGCCTAAACCTGAGTGTCTACTGCTGCATGAGACTCTTGGGAGTCTGAGACACCCGCATAGGGCTGCAGATATGAGAAACCCTACAGAAGACTGATGTTCCTCCAAAATTCTGGATACCCATGAGGATACCCTTGGGCATCTCAGTCAAAGGTATAAATCATCATGACTAGCTTGAAGGGGGTGAGGTGAATGATATTTGACAAGGTTGCAAGCTTTCAAATGGCTCCAGCTCAACATTTCTGAGGGTCTGACTATGCAGCCATCCAACTGTCATCCCAGCCAGGAAGAGGAAACAATTTCATAGTATATACTTACTTTCCTACAGAAAATAATGAATAAAAGAATAACTAACTTCTATTTCCACCAAACAGAAGGTGGAAATGCAAGGATTGTATATGTTTTGATTCCACGCTTCTTCTTATCTGGAGTTTTACATATTTTCTATGTATCCCTCATTCCTAGAGACAATTAATTCTGATTTTTTTTTCCTAGAAATAAAAATACTCCTCAGTAGTGCAAAAAAAAGTTTGACAGGTCAAGATGAAAAAAAAATCCACTGATAGAATACAAATTAAAAGAGCCTGCATTTATTTTTGTAGAAGTCTGATGAATTTTATGTTGATAACATATCTGAGACAGGGAAGCTGAGAGAAGGCTGACTCATGTTTTTTGAATGTTTGGGGTTAGCACTAGTGTATTTGGCAAATGCTTATGTGTACTTAATATGTGTGAAGGAAATTATAATTGGTCCATAGATGATTTGTTAACTAAAAATAGGGCTAAAGCTGTAAAAATATTTGTAACATAAAATTTCACCAACTCTTCATCATTCTTTAGTGCTTTTCTCAAAACACATCGCTAACTATGGGGTCTCTAAACACTTCTCTATGATAATTTATTCAAAGGCCAAAGGCAGGGTTGAAGATGCATTTCAGCACTCTAGGCAAGATCTGCAAAGGCAGTTAAACCAGATGAGGACCTACTAAGGTAATGGAGCAACTCTTCAATCACAGCATTAAATTTTCTTACTGTCTTGTTTGTCCTCACTGTGCCTCTTGGCAGGTTAGGAAAATGCTCTGACCCTACATTCATACATGAAGGAGCGGCAGCTCAAAGAGGTTTGGATGCCCTATTGTGGTTGAGGGTGTCCCCAAAACAGGAGAAAAGAAGGATCTGATTCTCATCACATTGTCTTTCCAGCCCTTATTTTGCTTGTTGTCTTCTCATTCTGAACATCTTCCTGCTGGTGAGAATCTCTTGGTGAATTTATGCTCCAAAGATATCCATTTTTCAATGCACACCAAACAGGAATGTTCCCAGATGACTTTTTTGGCAAAATAGACACAGGAGAGGAGCTCTACGCAAGCCCACTTGGGCCTCAGCCTCCTCACTCCCGTGTGGTCCTGCTCACTATGGTGGCATGTAACACCATTGTATATCATCACCCTATTTTCTGGGGTAACATACGGGGATAACATCAGCTTGGAAGTGGAACTGATTAAGTCCAGTTGAAGGTGGTAGAAATAATCCTCTCCTGACCTTCATGAGCTTTGGCTCCTCTCCAGGCTCATGATGTTCACACCTCCTTAAAGCAACCTCTGGCACTTGAGCAATGTAGAGCTGAGATGGGGGAAAATGCCAGGTAAGGCAGTGCAAGCAGCCACCCTGCAAGAGAGCAGCCCATGGGCCTTTCCCAGCCTGGTTGTGGTTTATCCTGGAGTTTATGAAGTGCTCCTTTTCCGAGAGCTTCCAAAGCGTGCTGCGGCGTTTGCCCTTCCCGCGACCGCCAGTCCCAGAGATCGGGGAACATGAGCTGCCACCGACACCTGGCTGGTGATCTCAGTGCTGCTGACTCCTCTCTCCCTTCTGCTCCCTCCCAACTGCCCCCCTTTTCTTCCTCTCCCCACCCCCATGACAGCACTGCGGACGGATCCAAAAACCTGTCAGCTGGAGTTCCTGCTCTCTGGAATTATAGGCGACGGTTTGCGGAATGGTGTACGCCTGCTCAGTGTTATCTCCCTGTCACTCCTCGATGACCCTTTTTTTTCACATGTGGATGAACTTGGACAAATCCTGCAAATTCCTCTTCTTCTTTTGGCCTTCCTGACTCATCTCGCTTCTTCTGCCTTACCCCCTTCCTCCTTCTGCTCCGGTCTGAGTCAATGCAATGGTAAAAGCAATGACATTTCCCACGATAGCTGGCCCGTCTGATAGTTTCAATTCTTGTTCACAGCCTGAAGTCAGAGACGAGATGATGTATGCATGCATACACAAGGGCAAATGCATCTGTGTGTGTGTATGAAAGCATTGCTTTTGCATGAAGATTTGCATTTTCTTGGAAAAGAAGTGGAGATCTTGGGAGGAAATCCATCCTGAAATGGGAGCAAACTGAAAGCTTTTAGTTAATTTAATTTTGCATTTCAAACTCCACCCCAGATCTTCTCCTTCCACTATGTATTTTTTTCCGATGGGAGGCAGCGGGCTACTGTTGACAAGCTCTAGATTGAATTATGGGCCAAATCTCCACCTGCTGTGAAATCAGCAGTGACACAGGTCCATATGAACTGATGAGCCAGCTCTCATTTATTCAGATAATTACATGTCCCTTCCCTGCTCCTTTCACCAGAGAAGGCTGTGTTTTGAATAGATCTAGGCGATTAATGTCCAAAAAAACGAGATGAACAATTTGGAAGAGGGACATAAGTGACCATTCCAGCCCTATAATCGTTGCCCAAGGAGAGCACCATGGGCAATCAGAGACAGGCCATGCTGGACTATAAGTCTGAATCACTGCTCTCTTGAACCTGGACCTTGAACTCCGTCACAGTAAGCAACAGAGTCTGCCTTAGATGCTTTTAAAGCTACTGCTACTTTTAAAGCAGTAGATGCTTTTAATGTCCTGCAGGTTAAACCAATGTATTCTAGTATAGAGACCAGTTGTGGTGGAACAAACTCTGAGTATCCTGGTAAATGCTCTTACCCTTTGAAGCTGCTTGACTACATAGAAGTAACCTGCTGGAAATATTCTGTTTCCAACTCCTTGAAGTTACTTGCAGATTCACTAGTTGATCTGGACTAATATCGTCCCATTGAGACAGCAGAAGAACACCACCAACAATCAAGTCCCAGCATCCAGAAAAGTTCTTCCATCTTTTTTTTCTGCTAGATGTAGCCTGAGATACCAGTAAACAAAGGTAAAGCTTTGCCTGAACAGTAGGTGTTTTGGTTGTTAAAAATTCAGTGTTAAATAAACAGACTTGGATGTAAGGCTTTAGACCTAGGAAAGAAAATGGACAGTTTAGTAGTTGCTCAGTAATTAAAATATCAATTGGAGCTCTCTAACACTAGGTTCTTACTCCTGGCCACATTTTTTTTTTTTTTAAGAAGAAAAGGTCATTCTTAGCTACCTTATCTCATACAAAAAGAGATTTTTCTCTATTTGTTTAGGAGAAGGGAATAAGGACAGCTAGATTCGCCAAGAGATGGCTACCAAGATTGCCCTGGGTGGTTGGGCTGGTGGTGCAGTCTGATCAATTTTAAATAAATATTGCACTGTCTTTATGGAGGTTGTCTCTAGAGAGACTCTGATCTCTCCAGCTCTAGACTGTTGCATACTGCGAGCTCCCATCTATCCAAGGGGATTAGAAGACAAGCTTGCTGTCAGCTGCACTACTGGAATGCAGGACACATGCCTTTCCCTAGAAAGAAAACATACAGCATATACTCTGGATATTTTTTTTTCTATTTTCTTCCAAATCTGTGAATGTGTACGCATGCCAGATTTGTGCCAATTCAGGTCACTGCACAGAGCACAGCAGAAAAAAACAAAGCAAAACCCCTAAGGAACTCAGCACAGCAGAATAGTCCAGACTCCAGTAGCTGCAACAGCAGGTGGGCAATGTTAACTGGACTTGGCCATCTTCAGCTGTTTTGAACATTTGCTGGTAGAAAGAGATGATCAAAGGTCATGTCTGTGTTATAAGGGAGCACTGTTTCCGGTTTAGGATATTAGTCATTAATTAAGAGCAGGTGTTGGTTGTCTAGACAACCATGTGGGATAGCCAGAAAGAAGTGGGTTTGCAGGTGATTCTTGGCAAAAGATGGAGCATTAACCACCTAATAGCCTTGCCTTTATTTTGTTTTCTTTTGGCATGTTTAACCATGGAATGTCATTTTCTTTCAATGAGCCAAAGTGGTATTTCAAAAATACACAGCATCATCTTCAGGACTTGTCATGATTCTCCACCATGAAATGCAGATCAGTCTGACACCTGGTAGAACCTCACCCCATTTGATCTCTCAAAGAGAAACATTGCATTTCACAAAAATCTAATCTGCCCAATTATGAATTTTGCTAGGAAGGAACTGATGTCAATGTTTGGTTTAGAGTGAGTCCAGCAAATCCACAGCCACTTTCTTATGCAGTGAGTCACAAAGTTATCTTTATTAGCCACAGGTGTTGAAGAAACAGGCACCAGCCAATCCCAGGCTACTTGAATATTGGCTCCTCTACCTCATATCTTCTCAGCTGTGGCACCTATCTTTGCATGCTTGTCAATATCTGCATAAAAAAAAACAGTGCTTTCACATTGAATATACTATTAGAGAGAAAAGCTCTATGTGTTTCATTGCTTTGACCAGTATAAGGTAATTTCTATGTTTCTGTATTTTATTGTGTCAAATTTGTTTACCCACACAGTACCTGAAGAGAAATTAATTTGCAATCAATCTTGTTGCACCTCATTAGGTAAATAGGGTAAAAAGTGAGAAAAATTCTAAAAATATTAGAAATAAAAGAAGCCAAAACTGTTCAGAAGATGCACCTGGTACAGATAAAATTGTATTCAATAAGTAGTTTTGGAGATACAGTGAGAGAGTGGAGGATATGACCCTCTGAACTTGCTTCTATGTCTACATCTTTCTAAGCTTTTGATTAAACATCCATATGCTTTTGAATTAGAAGTGTTGATTTGAAAGGTGTTTTCTTCATTTGGACTGATAATTGCATCCATCCTTATGGACAGGAGAACAGGTGATGCCCTGATCAGCCTACATGCCTGGTACACATTCAGAGTTTCTCTCTCATGGTATATTGACAGGCAGCTAACCTAGTACCACTCATCTATATGGTTCCAGGGATCAGCTCCCGTTGCTCCAAATTATTTGCTGTAAGATGCACTTTCTGATATGTTACATTAATGCTGCTGCTCTGGACTAATCTCATCTTAAATTCAGTTTCCCCTTAGTGGTATTTGCATGCTGTCTTCACATCCTCCTTGAATGACTTCATAAGGGACATTGGAATCCCTTGGCATGAAAGGTGGTATATATAAATACAGTACTTGGTCTGGCAGTCTTCTGTCTTGACTCATGCAGAGCTCCCACCAATGTGGTGATATCACTTCTTTCCATACATGGAGGAAGGGGGAAATTCAGGACATGAGGTTTGTTATGCTCAGCCAAGAAGAGATTGTTGTCCAGTTGACATGAATCCGAGCTCATTGAACATGTGTGACGGAAGGTACTGGAGAATCTATTTGATACTCATTGTTGGATTTATGAGTGCTTAGTAAGTCTCCTGGGGAGAAACCAAATCTTGGGCCATGCTTGGGAACTACTGACTAAGGTCTGAACCTGACTGTTAAATGACCTTAGTTTGAGTTTATGTATCCTAGTCTTAGCTATGTAAAATGCCTCCATCTAGTTTGGTTCCAGCAGACTGCCTTTCTACTGTCCTTGGTGAAGACTAAAGTCTACAACAATAATGTGGTTGCAAGGTAAGGGCAGAGGAGAACAGAACTCATGAAGTTGTTGAGATACTCATCATTGGAGGTTTTTTGAGACATTTCTCTCTGTACTTGCCCTGTGCTCAAGCCTTACATCTGTTGTCCACTATATGAGGCACTTGGAGAAAAAGGTATTTAATCTGGGTGTCACTGGTAGAGACCAGTGATATGGTTTTAGTTATGGTTTTGTTTTGTTTTTCCTTAATGAAAAGCAACCATGATTTCAGTTCTCTTCCAGTCAGCGCAAAATATCTGATCTGTAATTAGGGATCACACTTGACTAATGTTTTTTTTTTTCAAAAGGATTTCAGCATATGCTTAAACTGACTTTACTGGGTGTTTTCACTTTTTTTTTTTTCTCTCTCATCTGCAACTTCTAATCTAAGCCTGCCTTGTATAAATAAATCCTAAATTGACGTCATTTGTGTGTGTTATAGAGCACTGTTTATGTTGAATCAGATTTGCTGTTTTGTTAGTGTGGAAGGCAACCTGAACAATCCAGGTGCAGAAGCCTGAAGCTTAATGCCTTGAAACAAATATGTGGATGGATGCAGTTAAATTCTTATGCTAATTAACTGTACTTCTTAACTGTTCTCTTTTTTTTTTTTTTTTGTAATTGAAAATATTATTTTCATTCATGCAGCATAGCTTTGCTTTTGGTCTCACACAGAACTGAAGTCAGTTTTGCTTGGCAAAACAAGGTATTGCAGAGGTTGTTGAAAGTAGTGTGTGATCTCTATGTGATTTTTTTTTTCCCTCTCTCTTATTTTTTGCCTTTCCTGGTGAAATCAAGATAGATCTCTAGGTGTCTCTGAGTTGAACTACTGACTGATTTGTCAGTGTCAAATTTTTTGTAACTATTTCCTGAAGATATTTGTTCTGTTTTCCCCACTTATGCTGGGAGAAGGTCCATTATTTTCCCCCCCGAAAGACTTTTTTTTTAAAAAAAACCCACCTGCAGTTGAAACAGCTCTAGTCTTTATTGAAATATATACTCCTTTAAGTGACTTCTCCAGAAAAAAAAATAATTACAAATAGAAAAGTATCTTCATGATGACCATCTTCAACAAGAACTTGGCTGTTTGGGCTTCATTATAAATTTTACCACAGATTTCTTCTGTGGCTTGCCCAAGTCACGTAACCTTTTTGCTTTATTTGGGAACAGGTGAAGATTTAAAAAAATGCTTCTTTTGTCTCATCTCTTGATATTGGAGAGTAGATTTAGTATGTAGTACATAATAACTGTCTCCGATGGAGTATCATTTTAGGGCCCCTTTGTAAATGCCAAAAAAGTGTAAAGGGATGTTTGTGCACATAAAAATCCAGTCTTTCATCTCCTAGTGCCTTGATCTGTGGTATTAATTGTAATATTTACTTTGTCTCCTAGGTCTGTGTCAACAGCAGCCTTTTTGATGCAGGGTGGTTTCCAGCTCTTTTGCTGCTGGGAGGACCCTCCTGAGTGAGGACCTTGTTTCTTTGGTGGAGTTACTGCAGCAGTGATTATTTACTCAAACCACAACTTATGTCTAAAATAGAAGCGACATTGCCAAACCATGCACTTGCCTGCTAGGTAAGGCCAGAACAACTCCTGTACCATTCAGTGTCCAAAAATTAATGGCTCCCTCTCAGAAAGTGGCTATTCAATATTCTATTTTATTGACACAGTTTGGGTTGTTGCCCCAGGGTAATTTTCTGAAAACTGTTCAAATCCTGATCTGAAAACAGAACAATTACCTTCCTTCTTGGCTTTTCTATAGCACTCATATTTCATAGCAGCAAAGAAGTGGCTTTCAACCTTTTTGCATGTGTGGACATATGGAAAGTTTCCAAAGCAAGCCCAATCCCTGAGTAGAAAATACAAGTCTGTTAACTTGAATCTTCTTGTGCACATGAACCAGAAGCAGAAACCACTCTTTATTTATTTTTTTTATAGAATATATTTGCATGCTTGGAAAAGAGGTACAAAGGATGCCTGATGGAGAAGTTGCTGCTCCTGTGGGGAGCCTGTCCTTGAACCTCACCCCTCCAATAATCAGAAACCTCCTAATATGCAGCTGATGTTTATTCCTAGTCAATTTGGCACATATGTTCTTGTGTGTCGATGCTGTCCTTTGGATTAATTAGCTCTTTTTTCTTCCCGAGGTTTATTCTGCTGTTGTATTTACAGAAAGCACTTGTATCTCCTCTTTTGAGTTGTTTATAGTAGCCACACTCTTTCCATATCTGTTAGTATCACAGAATGATTAAGGTTGGAAGGGACCTCTGGAGATCATCTAGCCCAACTGCACTGCTCAAGCAGGAACACCTAGAGCTTTGCCCGATGTTGTGCGGGATCTTATGCAGATGGGTTTTGAACATCTCCAGAGAAGGAGACTCCACAGACTCCCTGGGGAACTTACACTGGTGGTCTGTCAAACTCGCAGTCAATAGGTTTTTCCTCAATTTCAGATGGAATTTCCCGTGCTTCGCTTTATGGCTGTTACCCCTTGTCCTATCACTTGTCACCATTAAAAAGAGTCTGGCCCCATCCTCCTGACACTTTCCCTTAAGGTTTTATACACACTGATAAGATCTCAGCCTTCTCATCTTTAGACTAAACAGGCTCAGCCTCTTCTCATAAGAGAGATGACCAAGTCCCCTAAACATCTGTGTAGAAATTTCTTTTGTAGTCCTATGCTAGCAGAGGTTCAACATCCTTTGATGTCTTGTCAATGCTCTTCTGGGACATGATTCTATGAAACTCTGCATAAGTGTTAGGATATACTCTAATCCTA
The DNA here is from genome assembly GCF_003342845.1 of Nothoprocta perdicaria. Classification (NCBI taxonomy): domain Eukaryota; kingdom Metazoa; phylum Chordata; class Aves; order Tinamiformes; family Tinamidae; genus Nothoprocta; species Nothoprocta perdicaria. The sequence goes on from NW_020455633.1 coordinate 340,898, forward strand.
ACTGCCTTTTTCTTGTATGAATATCTCCAATGTTTGTACAGAAGGTAGTATGGTGATAGCCTGATTGAAACCAGCTCACTTCTAATGGTAATAATGGCAGTAACAGGTTGCTGCTGAAGTGAATGTGAGTTTAAGATTATTTTCAAATAATTTTTTAAAATTGTTATTTCTTCTCTAAATATTAGATAAGGAATAATAATTAAAATAAATCAGATAATGGGAAAGAAAAGTTAGTAGCATTATATTTTTGCTTCCTATGGTTGGTTCTGTTGATGTTGGAATGTCATTTTGAGGTGATGGGAATAAAAGGAAGGTTTTGTTTGTTTGTTTTTTTTCCCCTTCTTCTAAGATCTTTCACCCACTTGGACTAAGTCATTTAGGGAGTCATTGGGTCCTTGTGACATACCTCAAGGTTACTGTGTTCAGGAGGATGCCAGATATCCCTCTCCTATGCAGAGGATAGATATTTGGTTTGTGGTTGTGGCCAAAGTCCCACTAGCCTGACGCAAAACATGAATGGTTATAAGTAAAAGCAGACCTGGAAACTATTTGTCCCCAGACAAATTTATATCTCCCTGAGTTAATGACACAAGGGAAAACCTTCTCCATCTTCGCTTTCTGTCTCTTCTTGATTTACCTTCTTTACAGGGACGTTATTGAGACAGGCTTCAGCTGACCATGGTCCCTTTCCTTCTTATTCTTAGCATCTTTTCGGAGACTATCTCACTAGGACTGTCTATGAACTGTAAGCTGATCTAGCAGTCAGGCAGGAGGTCTGAGCTTGCATGAAGAATTTGGAGGAAGGTTTTCCAAACTTTTCAGAACATAAGCCATGTGAGCATATGGTCATAAATCCTATAAGCTTGGGCATTTAGTGGTGATACAAAAGCCCTTGACAGACCCCTCTGCGTAATGCTGCTGTAATGTAAGGTGGATGCAGCAGGGAGGGAGTTGGTTTTGTGATCTTTGCTGTCTTAGGCAATATTGCAAATGTCCACAAGGATGTCTCCATGTGCAGCAGCACCTTCTTTGCTCGTTGAACCCCGCAGCAGAGAGATGTGAAGCCCCACGGTGCCTTTCTGAAGGAGTCTCCTTGTGACACAGCTGAGACCTTCTCCCTGGCCTCCCCCTCATCTTCCTTGGATGAAGGAGCATCATTTTAGCCTTCTTGTCCCTTCCTAGATGTCCCTTCCTCTCTGTCCCTCCCAAGCAGGGCTTGCATTAAGGCTCTGTTTTTTCTGTGCCTGGTGCCATCTGTCCTCCACAGGCACCAAAACACCAATGTTTTGCCAACGAGAAGATATCACATAGGATGTTTGTGAATCCAGTTCTCTCTCAATACAAGCCGAACACACAGTTTCCTACCAGGGGCTTACAGAGTAGCACCACCCCCTTCCTTCCCTCTCATATGTCCCAAGGATGAAGGGGCTAATCCTTTACATTAACCAGCCCATTAACCATTGTGCCTATAAAAACACCCAGCCTGTCACAATTACTCCTGGCTCTGCTCCCTCCTGCCCATCAACTTGATCGAAGATAATGCGTAAGGGGATAGCCCCGTGCTGTGTGCTGTTGACACTTGGAAGAAAGATTCCAGGGCTGAAGTGCCACTCCGGTTACAGATGAGCTGGAAAATCCACCCACTCATGAGGGTGGTGACAGCTTTGTACACAAACTCCGGCCGCCCGTGATACCAAGAGCGCAGAGGCTGAAGGTCTGCGGGTGCTTGATGGACAGGGCTTTGACAAGAGCCAACAGGGAGAGGGGCTGGGTGCATGTTGCTGGAGGCCAGCGGGGTCATCTCTTTTTTAGACCTTGATGTGGGAGCATAAGTGGAATAAGTTATCGGCTTAAGGGAAACCAAGCGAGGGTGTCTGCTTACCGCATAGCTCGTCCTTTCTGTCGGTCAGCACAAGGGGCAGATCGAGAAGCTGAGTGCACAGCTTGGTTATTGCATCTGTAGGATTTTCTTGCATATTTGCACACGTGATGCTGCGTGAGTTCTTGCAAACCATTAACAAGATGTCTGGTGGGCTGCTCTGCTAGGCAAGACATTGAATCTAGGCATTAGCAGAGTCAGATCCAGGAATCCAGGAGCCCTGCCTTGTCTTTTTGCTTCTGACATGGGCTTTAGATACACCACTGCGCTATCTGATGTCATTAGTTTTATAGGTGTCTGAAGACACAATTTTACTCTCACTACGTTCTCAATGGAATATACTGAAATGCTGTAATAAATATTCAAGTGAAATTTCAAGATATTGTCTTTTTTGTATTATTTTCTTCTGCCATGAGAAGAATGTTTTATTCATGGGAAAAGTTTAAAATGTCAGTTTCCAGCCTGGGGTGGTTCACTCCAAAGCAGGACATTTCATTTTTATCAGCTGGCACCAAGAGGACTGTTTAAAATCTTTTTTTTTTTTTTTTTTTTTTTTGGCAGTATATTAAGTTGCATTTCTATCTTGGCTTGCAACCTGGGATCCCCATTGGGCCATTCCCTTTCTCTGGAAGGCAACATGATTTTCTCCATCTGAAAATGAGAAAAAGCAGGTAAGTGTAGGAGTCACTGGGGCATGAACTTGGCTCATCGATGAGAAAGAAGAGCTAGGATTTTCAGAATATACTACCAACAAAGGAACAGTTTTTTTTCTGACTTGATCTGAAAAAAGAATAAGCAGCTATATTTACTAAATACTCCAATGTAATATTGAATCTTCAAGAATGATAAAGTATTTTGTCTCAAGTGAAAACAACCAAGTGTTTCAGAATTTATGTTCTCTGAAAGAGTTCAGAAGAGATCAGAAGGATCCATGATTTGAGCATTTTCCATTCCTTTTCCATGATCCTCGAAGTTTTTGAAGACAATTTTCTTAATGTAGCTATCTCCTTGAACTCAAAATACTCTGAAATTAAAAGAAATTCTGTGAACTAGTAATAAACAATATCAGTACAGAGGATATTAGTGGGTTCATAACAAATTAATGATTATATTATTAGGTTAAACGGGATGAAAAGAACAGTTCAGCAGGAAAAAAAAGGGTTTATGTCTGGAATGCTACTGAACCTCAGAGGAGACCCAAAACTCATATGTCCATCTCTAGAGTCTGGTTAGGAGGAAGGTAAAACTTGTAAATGACATTTTAGGAAGGATGGCTCCTCACTTACATCTCCTGGTCACAAATTCTTTACTCCTAAACAAGATGAAGCCAAGAAACTCTGTGGACAAGAAGAATATGCAAGCAAAAAAGAGATTTTATAGACTAGGTTTATTTTAAATACTTTTGGGGAGTGTCTAGAAATGACAGCATATTACTGTCTATTGAGTTAGCACATGCAGGTTTGACTTAACAAATACAGGCACTGTTATGACTCCTAGTTCTGGGAGACAGGCAAAGAAATTAAAAAGTCAGAAGATCTTTGATTATGTAAAAGGTGATATCTCTATTTAGTTGCCGTTAAATTTTTTAGTTGCCCTTAAATTTACATCAAGAACAGGAGCCCAGTTATGCTTTTTCCTCATCATCCATGAATGGTTTATGATTCATGATGGAAAGCACTTCCCATCAGCTTGGATACCTACCAGCGAGTCAAGCGAAGCAAGTTTTGGAGCCCAAGCACAAACCAGTTCCTTCTGTTCACACTCAAAGAAAAGCTTGCCTACCAAAAATCTTGTCTATTGTTTTTCAGTTCTTGCTTTATTTATTTATTTTTTTCTTTCTCTGCTCTATGTCTTGATCTAAGAAAAAATACTGCCTCTCCTTAGTCCTTGCTAGTTGCAGTGTTCTGGTAGGACTAGTTTTCAATAAAGGAGCACAGATGTTGCAAAGCCTTTCAATGAAACATCTGGAAGTTGGTCAGCAGCCATTGAAAATGAGATGTACAAGGATGATTTCAGTATTGAGCTTTTGTGGGATAGAATTAAGCTCTCAGAATAGGCTAGACCAGGCCAGGATGGCAGGTACTCAGACAGCTACATTGGTCACCTGCACATGCTAAAGAGAGGGATATTGGGAGGCTGGAGTTGATTCAGAGCTGGCAAAAAAGACAATAAGGACAAGAAAAAATTTCCTGCTCTGAGGAGCTTTCTGCAAAGGATATTCATGTTTTAATTGAGATGTGTTCATTTCCAGACTAGAGCTTAACTTTTAGAGAATTTCATCAGCATATGCAAAGATTAGGCCTCAAGTTTGCCATTAGCTGTAAGACTTTGCTGACCACTACAGCACAGAAAGTGCTCTTTGAAATCAGCTTGATCCAGATGACTTGACCCATCTCCAAGGAGGAACCTCTGGGGAGATAAGTGCTGATACATCTGTTTTCTATCCTTAAGGAGAGAAATAGGTGTTGATCAGTCTGGTAATATTCGCTGTTATCATTTGCTATTTGCAATTTGGATGAGCTGAAGAACACCAGGCAAGTCTCTGAGCAGTGCATGGGGAAGTAATAAAGAAATCATTTTAAATAAAGAAATCACTTTAACTTTAGAGACCTCAGTGTGCATGGTTAGGAAAAAGAAGAATGTGTGTGTGTGTGTGTGTGTGTGTGCGCGCGCGCGTGTTTACTGGGGAAGAAGGATGGATTTAGCAAAATGAATTAATAGTAAAAGTGACAGCATTGCACTGCAAACTCTTCAGCCTAGAGCCCCCAGAAAGAGGGAACCTTGTGCTTCTCAGCTGCTGGGATTTTAAGTTCTTGTTGTTCCCTTCTATTGCTTTAGCAAGGAATCCTGAGTTGAACTCCTTGCATGCTCGCTGCACCCTGACTTTGGCCGGCTTACCCAGGCTTTCCCTTGCAAACTCCGGAGTGAATCGTTTAATCCGCTGGAGTGGAGCTGGGTAAATGCTGGAGAGGCTTCTTGGCTCGCTGTAGGTCTGCATTGCAGTGGCCGGGACAGCCTACGCTTGTTCCTTGACTTGGTAAACTATCCATTTCAGGGGCTGGTTCAAGCCGCGTGCTCCCTGCATTCTTTTGGTCAGAGGGGTGTAGGAAACAGTCTTGCCACTCAACTTATATAATGCAATAGCCTGGCGAAGCCAATCGGAATTGAGCAGTTAAACCACGATGTCTCCTCTTGCAGAGCTCTCCTCCTCCCCTTTCTGCTTGTAAAACCAGCAGAAATCATTAATCCAGCAAGCTAGGCAGTCTGAGCGTGCATATTGCTGACACGGACTTTCATCTGTGTGTTTGCACGCATTCACCAGCCTGGGCTTTCCCCTGAAGGGCTTGGGATGGTGTTGGTGGACCCAGGCGAGGACTTGGCCTGCCAAAATGTAGAATTTTGTGGTTTCAGTAACCACTGCCTCTGAGCGAGGAAAGAAATCTGAAGGGGCGGAAGGAATTTCTGCCACAGCATGATGTTGGCTCTGTGATTCAATACAATGAACTTATTTACTTATTTTTTCTTTTTTTTTTTCCCTTTTTTTTCCTTCTGTCTTGTATTAGAATGGGAGTGATTGCCCTACAATGGCAAGATTGCTCTGTCGATCTGAGGGCTCCTAGCTGCCACAGTAGGGAAAGAATCAACTGAGGTGCTTATTCTGCCATAACTGGAGTTTTTGAATAGTTTGTACTATCTAGAACATTATCTCATGGCACAGTCTCTTTATAATAAAAATAATGTATACTTTTGTACCAATATACTGACTTACGGCCAGGAGCTTTCTGATGGAATTGGTTTTGTATTGAAAATGCAATTTTTACCACAAATAAAACTTTCAGGCAAAAGCGTGACTGTTAGCAGGCTGCATTTTGCCAATATATGTGTGTGTGTTGTAAGATGAAAACATTCTGTCTCAATCTTCTCAGAGGAGAATTTTTAGTTTTCACATAGTCATAGTGTTTTATAGTCATGTTTACATGTTGTAATGTCTATCAAGTTTTTAAAGAGTTATAATAGGCTATATCTATTCCACATATATGGAATATTTTGTTTTTTTACCAAATTATGGCTTCTCCTCTCCAAAAAAAAGGTCATTTTCAAGTTATTTTAAATTGCTAACAGTGATTTTATTTTTCAATATTTTAAAATATTTCAGAGAAGAGATGTTCATATTTCGCATGCAGACCTACTCACATCTCAGATGCAGGATGAGATACTAGCCACTTTTCTTCTTGTTGTAGCCATCAACACTTCCTCGACAGTGCCGTGGAAATTGCACCACATAAACTAACATACATTTTTGCCACATGCACAGAATAAAGGCCTCATATAAATATTCTACAGAAAAAGTATCCAATAGGAAGTAAATATTTCATGCTACATTATTATAGCTGTAGAATCTATGAAATAAGGTCACAGGGCATGGGGAAAGAACAGTGTCACACAAGGTTGCGTCATAGGGAGATATCAGGCTAAGCAAGGGACCAGAATCAAGGTGGTTAAGTACATGTAACTTTCTATCTGGGAGTACTTATTCTACATTGTGTTGTGAAGATCTCTCTCAGTTTCCATCTTGAAAAACAGAATCAATGAAGGACTCTTAAGAGTGAAGGAGCTGTAAAATTACTCCAACATGATCATATTTGAGTGCTATCTTGTGCCTTTTGGGACATGTCATGCTAAGGAAGAAGGCATTAGTGTTTGATGACACTAGAATGCTATTTCATATCTTTTAAGGAAAATAGGTTGCAGTGGACCTAACTAGCATGGAACGGCAATAAAATGTATCTGGTGGACATGGCTGAATGTTAGGAAAGATCAAACCTATATCATGGACAGGGAACAAAGAGCTTCCCAGTGTAAGAGGACACCTGAAGGGAGATGAGGATCATTTATAATGTAGATGTGTTTGTATGAGCAAGACACAGCAAGATCCTTCATGAAGAACAGAGAACTAGGCCATACAGTTGGTAACATCTAGAGTGCAATTCATGTCTCAAAAGTAGGTCAGATGAATCATGTCCTGAAAGTACCTTTTTCTCTTCAGGGTTATAAAAATAGTTGAGGGAGGCCAGTTTAGACAGAAATGTAAACACTGAAAGTTGAGGTGAGATAAGCTCCTATTCTCATATTTCTCTTTGGAAAAATATAGTTAAGTAGCAGAGCTGAAGCTGAAGCAAAGTCAGAGAAGTGATGACTTTTTGGAAAAGGGAAGATGAGAGGAAAAGTACATATAAGGACACAAGACTGATGTCGATAGATCTGCAGATGGAACAGAACAGAAACTCATGTATTCCAGCTTCAGCAATTGCTGAAGTGGGATTTTAGCTGAAATGCTGAAAATAAAGAGGACTTCTTACTGTTTTTTATAAAGACTAAAGATGCTAGGAGAGTCTGTGCTCAGGTATGTCATATATCTGAACCCTCTCTGAACTTTATGTGAACTTTGATAGGACAAGGGGTAATGGGTACAAGTTGAAACACAGGGAATTCCATCTCCATATGAGAAAGAACTTCTTTACTGTGAGGGTGACAGAGCCCTGGAACAGGCTGCCCAGGGAGGTTGTGGAGTCTCCTTCTCTGGAGATCTTCAAACCTGCCTGAATGCCACCCTGTGCCATGTGTTCTAGGTGTCCCTGCTTGAGCATGGGGATGATCTCTAGAGGTCCCTTCTTATCTTAACCATTCTGGGATTCTGGGATTCTGGGATTCTGGGATTCTCTCACCACTATGGTTCAAGTCAGTACATGTACCTTGTCTCATGACTAAACAAAATTTCCTTAAGGTTTTTCAAGATGGAATTACATGTCTTGTATGGTCTCCCGAGACACTGCAGAAAATAACTCCTTTGTCTTAGTCAGTAGCTGCAGGAAAACATCTCTTAATAACATCTCTGGTGAACCATAGTTTCTTCTTTTAATAACAGAATTTCTCTTTGAGAGTCAAATATGGAATTTTTGCAAGCAAATAAAATCCCACCCAACATACTCTATTACTCCTCACAGTACATTAATGCTTATGAGAAGAGACTTTGACTGTGAAAGGTGCTATAAAAAGCTACAATGAGAGCCAGATCGATGACTTGAATAAACTGAAATCTCCAAGGACCTGCTGATTCACTTAAGTCGAGGATATATCCTTCATTTTTCTGCTTGAAAAATCAGACAAATGTAGATGTACATGATGGCCCAACCCTGTCTGTGAATGTAAATGCATACAATGCTGCCCAGAGCAATAGTGCAGCTGATAATCCCAGCCACAGAGTGATTGCCATAGGTAAAAGTAGCGTATTCCCCTTGCAAGCGTCTCCTGTTTTGTCTTGAACAACTTTTCTCTCCTGTGTCTCAAGCGGGACATCACTGAAAGCCAACATACATGGGTATGTGTGTTTTTCCTTCCAGGCAGACAAGGAAAAAGTCTACATTTTTGATCTGCACTTTATTTCTAGGTAATTTAACAGCAGTCAGGGCTGTGTATAGAAGCTGCCCTTGTTTTTCTACCCCTTGCCTCCTCAAAGCTCCAGCCCTGAATCCCCAGTCCTTGACCTCGCTTGCTTTGGAGTGTGGTGAAGGCACCTGACCAAGAGCTTTCCTCCAGCGGTAGGTCCAAGCACATGAAGTGTCCGAGCTCAGCAGGGACAAGGTCCAAGCATATCCTTTCCTTCCCCCTCCCATTCCTTGGTACAGGATTTGCCTCTTTTCCTCCTTGCAGCAGCGTACCAGGTTGCACCGTCCTCCATCGAGCTGTCCCGTAAACAACAACAAAATGAGCTTATAACTTTAAGCCTCCCAATGAAATAAGAAGCTAATTTGCCCCATCGCAGTGCTTGCCATCTGTAGGAATTAGTCCCCGGGGGAAATGAATAGGGCCATTATTCCTACTGTGCTCCTGGCTGTGTAATTCCTACAGTGGTGAAACAGTAGACAGTGAGAGGAAAAACATAATACTTGTGTGACCAGCCTGCCATTGGCTAAGCGAGGCTGTGTGTGTCTTGTTCATGAAATGAAGAGTCGGGCAGACAGCTTAAGGGGTGACAGACTTCAATGTCCAAAGTGCTTCTTAGGCACCAAGTAATTAAAGCGCTGTGTGGAGTGGATAACAGACCTAGGAGGCAAGTTAAAGGTTCATTTATTGATGTCTGGGGCTCGTGAATGACTCGGCTGCGTACCATGGAAAATATCAGTCTGTGACTGCAATTATATTTATGCTCCCTCAGAAAATCTTCTGCTCCTTTTTCTATGTCTCCTGTGTTCTCCTTTTGTTAGAGATGATGTTGAAAGTGAAGCATGACGGCCCGTTAACCCTCTCTGGTCTATACAAACAACCTTGTTCCTGCCAGGAGAGACTGGATTCTTCTCGGGTGGAAACTGGCCTCAGTCCCATTTTATACTACGTGAGGATGTGGCCTCTAATTTTTCAGCTGAGCCGAGCCCAAGCCATGAAGTAAAAGGTTCATAAAGTAAAATTTTCCAGTCTTAAGTAAACGTTACTTTATCTGAGAGGAATGAACAAGAATGAGTGAAAGCACAAGGAGAAGGAGCGCCGTGGGTGAGACTCCTCTCTAGCATGGCTGCGGCAGGAAGAAAATGGAAGAAAAATACTCTGTCTTAACACAATCAGGTAAATGCTGTTCTTAGAAAGCTATTATGTTCAAGAGAGCATCTAGAAACTCAGCTATAATCAGAGCATCTTGAGACACAGCCTCATCTACCAAGTAGCATCTAGTGAGGGAGCAGTCTTTGCTCCTCCAAGACTGCAATCCAAATAGAAATACCATCAATCCTGATGCCTAAGCTGAGAGGCCACATTAGAAGTTAGTTACTTCATTAGGCATGCTGAAGATGTGCCCAATATCTTAAAAGCAGTCCCAGCTCATTGACTTTTCCCCAAAACTACATGGATTTCCATGCTTCATTTGTATTCCTTGTGGAGTTCTCCAATGAGATCAACAAAAAAGGTAAGCAAGGCTACTCATGACAGGATCTTCCTAATTATGATAGGGTGCACCAATTCTTCATTTGAATTGAAAAAATACTATAAATATATATATGTATATGTAAGTCTCATGGGAATGTGAGCTTTGCAACTGAAAAGCTTCTATAGCAGTGAGGCAGTCAAATTTGAAGACCAAGTGACTGAATGGTAAGTATGGGATTGCTGTTAAAGTTTTGCCACTTTTGACATTTATTTATTTATTTATTTATTTATTTATTTATTTATTTATTTATTTGTGTCTATGGATATGCTGTTACTTTTCATAGGTACTAACATGTCTATCTATGCTGACCACCAATCTTATTACTTCTGTTAATCTTTTTGTATTTTTTTATGTCTTTGGTGTTCCCTTTGACTTGACACTTAGTTCTAGCTGGGCATGTCTGTCTTTTCCTCGCTTCCCATCCCTAAATCAAGTCCTTTTGGCACTATGTGTTTATTATGAGCAATCTCACCATGCAGTCCCTGAATCTCTGTTCACCATGATGCTGATATTTGCAATATTGACCATTTTTTTGTCCTATTTATTATTGGCCTTTAATTCCTCAAAGCACTGGTGGAAGTACCATGTCATCTTGGCCACCTTGAGGATCTGGGCATGAGATGCAACACAAACTATGTGTGTACTTGAATAAATCATTTAACTTCACCATATCTCATTTTATTCACCTCCCCTTTTCCCAGTTTATCCAATTTGAAGCTCCTCAATTTGGAGACTGTGTTAGCTGTTTTTTTGCTAAATGGGGCCTCATTTTGCTCAGGACCTCTCAATGCTTCTTGAACCCAAACTGTGGGATAAGCTGATGGCTCATGAAGGATAGAAAAGACAATGTCTTAAATGTGCATGCCAACCAGCAAACCCATAATGGCTTGCCAGTGGAGAAAGTAGATAGGTTAAGTGTTAGTATGTCTTGAAGCCACAGTAGAGTTTGAATATCAATATCAACAAGAAATGCGTTGGATTCTGAAATAAAGAGAAGCCCAGAAATTACACTAAGGAGGAGGAATGGGAGCACAAGGCAGGAAATTGGTAACTCTCGCTATGTTTTACTGAACCATAACAAATTTTGACACTTTTTTTTAAAGCTAGTGATAAGAAAATGATTTTGAATCACAGTGGAATGGACCTGAAGCATTCAGAAAAGTGCCTTCTAGGGTAAGGTCCAACTCACCTGCCAGATTTTTTCATGCTATAAAAATCAACAAGGGAAAAGCCTAAGGTGTATAAAAGTCTTCCTTGACATGGTAGAAGGTCCAAAAGGCCTTGAAAGCTCAACAGCTGCTCTCACTCAGATCTTAGTGCCCAGGAGGTGAGCTAATAGAGTTCTGCATCCCTGAACTGGTGTGGGAAAGCCTCTACTTAAGCAACACCAGCCACTTGAACAGCTTTACCTCCAAATTAAGGAAGCTTTTGCCAACCTAATTTCTTATCACACAGGGAGCCAGTAAGGGGTATTTGTTGGGGTTCACGCATATGCTGGATATCTGGCACAAGAAAAAGTATTGTGTTACTGACCGAAGAAAAGCTCATTGCAGCCAATTTGCACAGTTTGAGCTTGTTGCCATGGTGTTGCTGGAGGAGTGGGAGTAGATGGGAACTCGCTGTGGGATTTGCAAGTGCTGAAGCCCTGAGGTCTCTTTCTCCATCCACCCCACACACTCATCCAGCTATTAATTGTACAGGAGAAATTTACCAGAGCCGCTAATGGTGAGCCAATAGCTTACTGGGAAGGGACCAAGACAAAGCATGGATTTTATAAAAAGGCAACACCGGTCGTATTGATTCCATGCTTGCAGCCGAAACCACATGGATGTGCATATGCACACGCAGTGGAAAAACAGGGGCTGGATTGCTCTGAGCTGCCATTACGTTAACAAGATGGCTACCCGCAAACCTGTGACCCAAAGTCATATGTTCCTACTGGAAATATCATAGCGCCGAACATTACATCAGCCCCAAACAGTTCTCTAAGAGCAGCACTGCCTTTCCACTCAGCACTCTATATTCCTCCTTTCCTCTCCTGGAGAATTACCAGAACCGCTAGTTCTAGGCACGGAAATCTGCCTTCTAATCTTAAAGCCAGCTGACGCATCTCACAGAACACTAGTATTCACTTGGGTTGAGAACATCATAGGTCAAGGAAGTCTGGCATTATCAGTTCTGCACCAGCCAGGAAGAGTGACAGCCATGCTCCCAGACAGCTCAAACTGCAGTAATGGGACAAAATGCAGACAGAGGCAAAGGAAAGTCAGGTATCAAGAAAACTTTAGAAAGAGAGAAGAGATTCAAGTAAAAATGGCAAAAATGTCTGCTGAAATGTCATGTAGGTGGTGCTCTGTTGTCTGGGTTATTTAAAAATAGGCTGATTGCAGGATGTAGAACCATAAAGTTGATGGTGTCCAAAGAAGGGAAGCTAGTATGAAAACCATGAAGGGAGGAGATCCATTCTGGAGAAGGATTCCTTGCCCTGATCCATATGATATGCCCAGGCGGACGGTGGAAGGAAGATGGTGGGACGGAATCCAGCCCATGCATATCTCAGGATCAGTTTCCTGTTTTGCTGTGCTGCAGAGTCACAGAATATTTTCTTGTCTAAGACTCTGATTTGACAAGTGACTGCTGAACTTATGCTTATGATCTAGTCAGATTCAAAAGGTAGGATAATATGCTTTGCTGAATAAGATCTGAATATTTTTCACTCAGCCTCCATGTGATAATTAGCTCTGAATATAAATACTGTGAACTCACATACATAATTCTAATGGTCCTGACAGCACCTTGACTCCTTTCTCTAAGAACTGGAGCCAGGGAATAAGTGAAAAAAGTGTTGCCTTTCTCCCCTCAGGAGAAAGTTTCTCTTTCCTTGGTAGACTTTTGTATTCCTGTCTTCCAACCATAAATCTTACCATGATACATGAAGGATGGATCATATTTAGACCACCTATGAAGATACCTAAAATGGATGAAGATGCCCTAGATGGTATTTCATGATGTGACAATGATGAATAATTCAGACCACCCACTCTCCAGGCTCCTAGATCCTGGCTTCTGGCTCCGGAATGAAGCAATCACAACAAAAGAATTAGAATCCACAACTAGGTGGTCAAAAGAGAGCCTCATCTTCTCTCCATTCACTGGGAAAACAGCCAGCATCTAGTAGCCCTTGCTGTGAGATAGTCGGGATTATCATCACACTTTTCAGTATCTTATTAGGATTTTGTACCCATGAAGCATGCTGCATGAGTATTGACTGGGGGTTAAGCTTCTCTGCCACCTTCAAGTTTCTCTCAACCTGACAAGGATGGTGAAAACCATCAGCCAGCAGAGAGAGAAAATCAGTCACTAAAGACCCTGTGATTAGGGCTTCTCTCATTATTTTAATTTTGGTTTTGCAATTAGTCAATCTGGCAGCTTTGCACTCTGCTTGGCACTGCACACTAGTTTAATAATCATCTAATAAAATTTTTTATCTGTTTCATCTGTCTTCTCACAACTGCCCCCTCTCCCAAAACCATGCCCTCCCCTGCACTCTCCATCCAGAATACAGGATCTTGTATAATATGGATCATCATGGAAGCCACCTTTTAATTTGCTGTTGCTGCAGATGTTCAGGTGCTTGAAGATTTCACTATAGTTTCACTCTCCCCAGTCCAAGTGCAGTCAAAAATTACATTGGTAGCCTGTATCCTTTAGTTGACACACTAGTTCTGGGGACAGTTCTCTTGAACTCAAGAGTAAAGCAGAATCTTGCCCTTGATTTTATATTTGTTTAGTCTACACCCTGGCAAAGTGTTTCAGTGAGAGTGGCTCTGATAGTGGAATGGCTCAAGCTAAGTTCATAATCTTGACTGCTCTTGACTGCTGGAGATGCATCAGTGAAGCCATTAACTTCACAGATTATATTTTTGCAAGAAAGATATGAAAATAAATAAGATTTCAACCACTAGATCTAATAGAGGACCTAGCTGAATAAATCAGTCTCCTCTGAGATGATTATGGATCCATGATAGACAGTTTGGTGCTTGCAGAACTAGCTGGGGGCTGGTTGAGAAGAGCAGCAAGCACAAGAGTGCAGGTTTCTAGTGTGACAAAGAAGAATTCCCAGGGTGCCAGAGCAGGTTATGTGGACTTGATTGCAGTCCAGAATTCCTCTGACTGTTGCTGGACTGAAAGCAAGCCTGTAGGAACTCATCAGGTAAATGAGGGCATAGAGGGCAGATGGGAAGACTTTGGGCAGATGGGTTGATTATTTCTCATGTTCTGAGATAGTTTACCTTTCGGGATGAAGACTCTGGGGAGGATGAATGCCCAGGGACATTCATTCATGGGACTGAATTCCTTTAGGAACAATGCTGTTTTAAAACATTAATCAATCCACAGCCAGAAGCCAGTGCTAGAGGGCATACTAGAAGTGACTTTAGGGCACCTGCTGCTGCTGAAATAAAAATACTAGAGTTGATGGATTTCAAAGACTGATCTGCTGTAAAATTGCTGAGTTCATTCAAAAAAATTCCCCCTCTTTATTTTGTGCAGACAAGCTTTGCTCAAGGCAAGGTATTGGCTGACTTCACCATTTTATCTTCTGATCCATATAGCTGACCTTTCAATTTTCATAGCCAACACCAAGTTGACATAAAATCACTATAGTATATGCTAGATAATTTGTGAGAAATATGGCTTTATACCCATTTCTCATTTGGACCAGATTTTCAAAGCAAGGTGAAAGTTTCCATGTCTGGCACTGATGGTCATGGAGCTGTGATGCCTAGATTGATGATTTGCTCCGGGATCACTGTACCAAAAATGTAAGGAGTGAGAAAACCTCTGGATGGCAAGTTTCATGGGCTTGACCTATTTGTTTACAGATATCACCTAAAGGCACTTGAGATGTTCTAGTGTATCTGAAAGGTCTGCACAAGATTAGCAGATATGATACATGTCCTGAAGGAGGTCCTTGTCCTTCTGGATCAGCATTAGAGATCAAGAAGGATCCCTATGACACTTTAAAAGCCACTAGGGTAATTTGTGCAACTGAGTGAAGCCTTGGTGAATTCACTGGGGAGAAAAAAAAAAGTACTCAGCTCATTCTAAAGTATGATCTAGATTCCATATGTCATGCACTAAGAAGGCCTCTTTCCATTGACTCTAAGGTAAGCTGAGTATTACTGGGTCAGGTGAGGCTTGCTACACTGTAGATATCTGTATTTATAAGATATGAATGGCAATGCAATACAATTTAAGTCCTGAAATACCTGTGTGCATGTAACCAGAGTTCTGTGACTCAAGCTCTGAATTTCAGTTTTAAAGGTTTACTCCTGTGCTGTATGTGGAGAAAGCGTGCTGAGTTTTGCTCTTCAGGGAAGTCTCTCTATGCTCTATCTCCTCTTCAGTGCAGTACACAGATAGTAGTGGAACTGACACTGTGAGCTGCATTTTATTTATCTGAACTAACAAGGATATCATAGAGTGAATGGAAAGCAGGTGCAAAATCCACCGAGTCTTTAATGGACAGGCAACTATAATGACAGAGATTTGGTCCAACATTTGAAAGAACACCTTCAGATCTGACTGAAAAAGAAGTGCACTGCCAACTGATGGACTAGTACCGTTTTTTGACGTACAGCAGGGGTTTCACAAAGAGGAATCCTATCCAACCCCTGCCCTGGGCTGACCTTGCTGAGTTTGTGAAATCGGAGAGGATTCCAGACCTAGGTGGCCCAGCATGTGTTCAAGTGCACTTGAAGAATGCCAGCAGGCAGATAAGCTGGGTAAATGTCTAAAAAAGTAAGGTTTGCTGCTCTGTTATTGGTTAAAATATATCTATAGGACCATTTCTTTTTCATTTTTCTTTTTTTTTTTTTTCTTTTTTTTTGAGGTCATTTTGATTTGTTTCCCATGTGCTTTTTTTAAAGTCAGTGTTTGGCATCTGATACCTTGTGCAATGTATAATCCCCGTGGTCCAAAGAGCTTTAGAGTGCCAGGAAATCCAGAATCTTGGCATGAGCATGGGGCCAGCTCCCATAGCACACGGCTGCATGACTTTTCTCTGTTTGTGGTATCTTTGTGACACCGTGGTACGTGGTGTACTCAGAAATCAGCTGTGAGGTTTGCCTCAGAGATCCTGTGAGAAAATCCCCCCACCCCTCCTGTATAATGTAACTTGAAGGAGCCCCAGACAAAGAAAGCTTGTTCTTTCAAAAAGAATAAATGATGACTGGAATGAATAAAACCCAGAACTTGTCCCCCCTGAGGAAAGGGGAGGAGAGACAGTGGCCAAAGGAGTGATTGATCGACCACAACCCCTTGACACCTAAATGTGCTCTAGACGGTGGTATTTGCCTGCATTGATGTACGGGATAGAGAGTCAGGCTGCCCTGGAGGGTCGGCCCCATGGCAAATTGTGGACCCAGGGATAAATTGCATTTATTATGTAGCTTCACTGAGAGGTGCTCGCTAATCTATCTTCTCTAAGTGGACAGTCCTTCTTATGTCTCGGCCTCTGGAGTATACATAGCTAAGGAAATATTTAAGTTACTGCCCTTCCCTCTTGGCTTTTCCAAAACACAGTTTTCTCCACCTTCTCCTCATAGACTGACCTGAAGCTCAGGATAGTCTTTACTCTAATGATATCCGTATGTGAATATCAGCTGCACCACACAGGTAGGACTGAGCAGTATTATTTTTGTTTTAGGGAATACAGCAATGCTGCCTACATTTTAATTTTTAGAAGAAAGAAAAAAAAAAAGTCATCCATTTTTCAGGAATGATAAAATATATGATGATTATTTAAGCAAATGTTGTCTCCTCTGTTCTAAAACAGTAATGAATTTAACTGTCAATATTCTGTGATCTGTTGGGACTGGACAATGGGAACTGCACTTTAGCCAGGGGACAGGTGGCCAAACTCTACTGAAATCAACAGATCTCTTCCGGTTCATATCAGCTGAGAATCTGATCCCTGGATTTTTTTTGTTGGATCTTCCATCTCAGAAGACTTTAGCTTGAAGATCCCACCGTGGGTCCCCAATTGAGCAAGCTTATTGCTTGCCAGGTCTGGAATACTTCCAGATAATTAACTGGCATCATTCTGGTCTCCATCACATACATGCTTTAGCATTTCACAGCAATACAACATGTCACTAGTCTCTGTGTGTTTGAGATTTTCTTCTTACTCCAAAAATGTGACTAATTTCTATGTGCATTTTAGATAATCTTTTCTCATTCCCCTTTGAGAGGTACAAAACTGGAATCTGAGTGTGAAATGACTTCCCCACTGCAATGATGATGATAACAATAATTCTCTCTCTTCTATCTAGAAAATCTTCTTATAGTTATGGCATACAAAGAACTCTCAAAGGCATTCTTCTTCAGGTTACTACTTCTCTGAATAATATCAGAAATGCTTAGATTTCTTTTTCACACCATGTATGTCTCTACCCAGAATTAGAGATAACTCCCATAGACTGGATCTGGCATTAGTTATATGTGAGATTGGCAGCTGCCAATCCTGATAAGAAATTATTAAGCATTAAGAAAGCAAGTCCATAAATGAAAAACAGTTATCGGCAACTTGGGAAGAATTATGAGTATAAATACCTTCCTATTTGGGGAGAGTTAAGAAGCTATTGTAGGAGAATATTGTAGTTTCTTTAAACTAGAAAATGGTTCAAATCTGCCTTCTGCAAATGTTCACCTCAGTATGTGGATGACATTTAAAATTAAACACTTGCTGAAATTTCTGTTGGGAGCTGTATGTGATGTGATGTTGATCTCATCTGACTTAACTATTCATCTGAGCTGGTCAGTCAAGGTTCCTCTGAGGTGGAAGATGTATCTGCAAAGAGTGTTTCGTCTGAGCCATCTTAGACACATGGGATGAATTCCTTCCTGGAGGTGCCTGTTTCCCTTCACTGACATTGAAGAAAGCCAGAAGTGACTTGTTCAGATTTAAATGTCTGGTTTAGAGTACATAGATAATATCCAAAGTGACTTCTACTAGAAATGGAAGAATGTCTTCCCTTATTCAAAGAATGTAGAGAATCTGTTGAAAAGAAAATACAAAGTCTGAAATGCAATTACAGATAGCCAAGACATTGTAGTTTAGAAAGTTATTGTTTGTTCATGGCACCAACTGTCCTAAGGTATTTAAACCATGGTGTTGAAGAAGTATTGGTGATTCACATTAATACATGTTACTTCATAGCTGTAACAGAAAAAAAAAGAATGTTTGTGAAGTCATATCTCAGCTTGGCTGCTCCTACACTGGTATCTAGTGCCAGCTAAGAAGCGCTAGAGTGTCTTGGACTTCAACATGACACAAGGTTACTGGGAGACTTCTGCAGCTTTTTGAGTGACTATTACAGGGTTGGAATAATATACAGCATCTAAAGTGACTCCAGCTATGATTTTAGTTATGTTAGCAACTAAATCCTGTCCCTGCATCCATAGATGCATTCATATCCAGAAGTTATGCCTTGATGAGATGACCAATGCTATACTCTCCAAAGATGATATGGAAGAATGAGGAATAGCGTGAAGCTTAGATGCAATTTTTCAATTTTCTTCTGTCATCAGATTGTTCAGTTTATGGGAAATTTAATATAAGCATTTGACTAAGCAGGTAGATTTAAATGAAGACCCTGCCAAAGTCGTATGTTGGGGGAAGCACCTCACCTAGTTTCAATTGACATGTTTGTTTTGAAATAGAACAAAACAAAGATGTTTTAATTACATCACAGTGTGTGGTGTAATCAGCAAAATAGCAAAGAGGGAAGTTTTTAAAGAATGAATATCTTACACTTCAGCAATGAGTCAAAATAAATCCCTCTCTTTCTACAAAAAACATCTGCTCCAGACTGTCACCTGCCTTAACTCCTGCCATAAAAACGGCTCTCCAGCAAGCCCCTGGCTCCCTGTTAGAGGTCTTTCCCTGGATTTTTCATATTGCAATTTAATTAGAGGTGCACCTGTGGCCCGAAACCACCCAACTGAATCAGCTCTATTTTGCAAGGTTCAAACTGAGCCCTCAGAGTGGGCTTATAATGCATGTTTAAGAAGTAAATTTAATATAAAGCCCTCCAGATGTAAGACCTGTGTATGACAACCAACACAGGATGTGCTTGATTTCTCTATCAGGTAACTTTCTTCAGGCTATGAGAGGGTCTGCTTCCTCCTACAGAGCTACTATGAGTAGTTTTAACTCTCTGGTAGAAGTTTCAAAACACTAAGCCCAAGTGTCAGCTGTGAAATTGACAATTCTCCAAATTTCTCATTCCTCAGGAACAGACTTTGTGTTTCACAGAACTTGATACCCTCCCTTCTCAAACCGAAAATTTATTTTGTGTTGAGAGTATTCTTATCCTGCTGAGTATCTGCTCCCTCACTGAGAATGTGATTATTCCTAAGCTGCCTTAGTTCCAGGTCCAACCTCCAACCTTCTCCTGTTCTTCAAACACTGTATTCCTCTCAGTGGTGGCAGTTTCTCTTACTACAGATGCTGGACATTAACATCTTTAGTAACAAATGCTCATAAGTTTTAGTATCAAATGTCATCTTCTCCACCAGGTCCATTGTTCTCAGGATGTGGCTTCGTTACAGATCAGCAAGGGAAGTGCATAAGAAACACAGCTTGAGAAAGACCATCCTCAAAATGTTTCCTGCATCCTGGGCAGAAGATACCTGGCTACATAAGTTCTTCAGTTGTTGCCAAGAGCTACCATGGAAGGATTGCCAGATCATTTCTAAAATAGTCTGTTTTCTTGATATTCCCAGCCTTTAGAAATCTGTGATTTTTGTTTGGAGGTCTAAGCTCTCCAGAGAAAATGAAATGAAAAAAATGAGTAATAGGTCTAGATTTTCCCATTATTGTTTATATGAGTCTTGTGACACTTCTTGGTTGGTAAGATGAATTCAATTTCAAGCTGTTCTACAGATTATCTTCCTTGCCCTGGTCTGATCAGCTGCAGTTTCTAACCAGTAGGGTTATCTAATTTTGTTAATGTCATCAAGGGGACATAAATCCCCTTGGAATCCAAGAGGTGAAATTTCTATGTCAGGGCAGAAGAACAAAAGCCTCTTTTTTACCACTGTCATCTGACATGCTCAGGACAACTGAATTTCATGTTCCTCAACCCAGTATGCTTAGACAAGGAAACTCAAGAGTGGAATAAACTCTATTTCATCTGGAAAAACCCAGCCAAATTTCTAAACATGCCTGTCAGGTTGTATCTCTGCAATGAGTTCAGAAAGTCTGGGATATACTACCATGAAAATGCTTTCCTGTGCTGAGAGCAACTATGTGAACAGCAAGTTCAACTCAACATTCACGTGTCCGATCCTGTATATCACCTGAATCACCTGAACAACAAGTGATGAAGCCAAAGGCAGGCTGTGTTGGTCTTCCTTTTCACATGCAACAGAGTTGGGATGGATGCGCACAGTACACATTTGTCCTGAGTCTGGGCTTTCTGCAGTTTCTGCTCTGATGAGAAGTCCTGGCTAAACGGCCAAATTCTTTTTCCCCTCTCTGAATGAAATTTCAGAGCAGCAGGAGAAGACATCTCCAAGGAAACTGGAATAGTCATCACTTTTCAAAATTGGCTTTTCAAGTAGGAGAGAGGAGCTGAATAGATAAGATGAAAGGGTGCAACCTCTTCACCTATAAGGCTATCTGGATGAAGGTTATATCTTCTAACACATCTTCATCACTGGTAGCCTATAGTGTCCTTTCAGGAGATGTGTCTGATTACCTGTGTCCTTGGACCATGAGACATCAACATTTTGCCTAAAATGTGACAAAATGGTCAGCAATGTGAATCGTTCTATAACCAAAGCACATGCCTCAAGGATATAGAGGTCTGCAACATATAGCACTTAGCTTCTGCAGCTGCAGCTTTAACTTTGAAAGGAGAAAAAAAATCCATCCACCTTGAGATCAAGAAAGAACTGAAAAGACTTTGCAAAGTAGCTCTCCCTCTTTAACATGAGACTATGAGTCTCCCAGTGCATGCTGGCATGAGGCAGCTTGGTCAGCAATGTCAGAATTAGTGGTAGCTGCAGGAAGAAGGGATATATATGCTTTAGTTCAACCACAAGCCATTGGTAGCATTCCTCTGGAGAAATGTAGGAACATGTCCAGTGCTCTGCTATCACAGGCAATATGATACCCATAATCAGTTTATTAAGCTGCATCTTAGAAATGTGCTCACATAGTGGGGATAATTCCTTCCATTCCAGGCATCACTGGGTAAAATTTCTAGACTGAGTTAAGAAAGGTCAGGTTAGATGATCAGAGGGTCCTTGATGGCTTCAATGTCTAAAAATCTCTGCAGGGATTTAGGAGGAGCCAACACATTTTCACTTGTAAGTTAGGATTTAAATAGAGATTTGTTAATGGGCTCCACTCCCCCTTTCTATATCATTCCTATGTCTATCATTTAATCAACATGAGTGAAGACAAATTTTTTCTCTTTCTTTTTTTTTCTTCCTATTTCCTCACTCTTCATCTATCCTTCCTTTATCTTTTAAAACTGTAGCAGCAATGAGGCAAAATAGTCCAACCACAACAGGAAATACAGTATCACTCCATTGGGAACACTCCAATCAATAAACAAACAAACAAACAAACAAGCAAACAAACAAACAAACAAACAAACTCTACCAGCACCGCCAAACAATAGTCAAAATATTTAATTACAGAGCAAAGAGCAGAAAATTGCAGCCTTAAAGTGTAATGCTTACCAGCATTTTCCTGTGTGGTTGACATCAAGTTTCTGTCCTGGAAAGTGAGAATCCCTCACGGAGGAGGCATAGAAAGGCTGGGTAGGCTTGTGGGGTGACACCACCTTTATTCCTGTGAAATAAAGAAAAACATAATTAAATATATGCATAATTCAAATGTTTTGAAAGGACTAAGTAGTCTCAGCCTATGGAGGTATGGATACAATTTCCCCTTACTATTGTAAATGACTTGTGGATATGGAAAACCAGGATGATTTTTTTCTAGCAGATGCATTTAATAAGGATCTGGAATGTTTGCAGGTAGATTTGTGTGCTGCCATGGGGGAATTGGGCCCTTATCCTGTGCCTGAGAGAGGGCAAAATTGCACAAATTCATTCATTTTTCAGCCTCTGGTGTGCTCACAGCTAGGGATGTACATCTAGGGACATAAATATAGGATATGGATAAGATCTAAACAACATACTGCTCATGAATAAGATGCATACTAAGCCATCCCTGCTGAAAAAACAAGTACCTTTAATGGAGTTTTTCTTTCTTCCGAAGTGGGCTAAATTACTATTTATGTACACATCAAAAAAAAAAAAAAAAAGAACTTCATAGCTTCAGTTTGATGCCAGTCTTGAACCTGGCAAAGTGTCATGGCAAAAAGCCCTCGCCTTTCATAATAATAATAGCAAAAAGTTATACAAGCCCCCAATCAAACTGCTGTGCTACTCTTTTTGAGTACGGCACTGGCCATGGGGCTACTGTGGACTTGTGGAGGATCTGGTTGGTCCGTTGTGATTCATGAAGCCAGTTACCCCCAGTCACTCTGTGGCTGAACAGCTAGTTCTTCTTCACTTGCCTTTCAGTTAAATTATTACTGAGTTTAACAGAGCTATACTGATCTAGGCCAAGTGACAATTGGCACAACAGTACCTTGTACTACAGCTACAGCTACATTTTCCATCTTTTTTTCTTTTTTTTTCAATAGAGTACTTTCTACAAAAAACTAATGATTCAGCAGATTATAGGCAGACAGACAGACAGATAAATAGACATATAATTTTATGGTTGGAAGAAGAAAGTATTTCAGCTTTGACCTATATTGGAACTTTTCTCTTATTTTAAGTCTGTTTAAAGAATTCAATATTTTGGATAGGATGATATAAACCTGCTAGCTGACCCCAGTGAGCTGTTTGCCTGAGTAGAAGGGGCAGAAAAAAAGGATTTGTTCACCTTCCCTATATTTAATCCTGGAGCAGGTTTGAATCCTCTGCTTTGAGTGGGAACTGAACTCAAGTGTTTTTTTCTGTGAAGAACCCAAAAGCTAGGCTTTCACATGTCAGGATTTCCTCCTTTGGCCAGTCAGAAAGTAGCCTCTGCAGCTAAATGTCACAGGTATCTCAGAGAAGGTTTGGATGCATCCCTTGGATCAAATTGTCTGAGGGTTTGAGAGAGGATAATGTAACTGATATGCAAGGCTTTGCACTGCTTCTGCATATGGGATGAAATTGCACTTTATTACATAGTTTCCCCCCCTGCCCTCAGTTGCAAGGAATGAGGTAAATTTGGGTCCTTTGTCTTTATATGGGTAGTTTGAAATGGGAGAAATAGATCATCCCATGTTTGGGTTTGCTCCATCTCTTTCTAGATATCTAGGTCTGACCCTTAGCATGGTAAGGAGAAATGAGCAGCTTGGAGGGCCCATCACATGCACTTAGGAACCCATTTCAGGCTGTGATTTCTCTAAGAGCTATTTGATTTGATCAGCTTGACAAGTCCACATTCAGATGTCTAACTTTTAGCTGTATAAAAATAGGGCAGATAAATGCCAGTCTTCTTGATATGTGCCTGGGGATTAGCAAGGTTATGGATTATGCCATCTGTTTTTTGTCTTCCTAGCCCATGGCAGCTTGAACAGAGTTTTATTATCTCAGTCTTCAAGTTGAATTAATGGCAAATAGGTGTAGCTATTGACAAAAAGAAGGACTTTTGAGGTAATACAGAAAAAAAAAGTTATTATTATCATTAAAAATATTCTGTGAGAAGTTAACAAGATATTTAGGATCCTGAAATTTGGATTTATTTAGATTTCATAACAAAAATAATTTTGAAACATGAAATTAATCACTATATTTATTTAAAAAAAACAAAGAGGGGAATTATTTGAAAGCTCAGAAAAGAAGAAAAGATTATATTGAGATCTGGGAAATGAAACCAATAGGGAAATGAAACTAATAGGGAAATGTCATTATTGGTTCAAGAATTCTCCTTCAAACCTCCCTGGAACACAAATGAGATTTTGCTAAAATTTTAACTAAATAACTTTTGCATTTCAGACTTCTCAAAGCTTTCATCACTGCAGGTTTTCTGGGGGATCTGGAAACAGGACAGTTCTGCAGGAGGGGTTGTTTTTATAGCATGTTTGGACTTGGGAAAGGCAGAATGCAAGAGCAGTCTCCAAAGTATCTTAGCTCATGTGGATTTCCCGTGCGGATTCCTGACCCACCTTTCAGTGCAACGAAGCCAAATTCTCATCTGGTCTATATCAACGTCACAGAGGTACCTCCATCTTATACCCGCTGAGGACCTGAATCAAAATATTCACACTCCAAAATGCAGATTAATCATCCAGAGGCACATTAGTTGACTACCGGTATTTCCCAAGAAATTCCATGTATTTTAAAGCTGAACTAGAAGATATATTTCCTTAAATTCTAAGTCACTTTTCTGTCCATTATCTTGGTCGCCTGGGTGACCTCCAATGGTAATACACATAAATACATCAGAGCAGTGCCCAGTCCATGATTAAATACCTTGATAGCGCTGGGGCCCTCCAGCATATAATATTTCACACTATCACAAGCACTAATGCAGTTAACCAGTAGCCCCAATCAATTACTCAGAGTGGCTGCGCTCCTGTTCCTTCTCCAAAGTTTCTTGATTAGGTGCCAACTGCGTTAAAGGACTATCACTTTCCTAAGGAAAAAAAAAGAAAAAAACAACCTCCCACAGCAATAAAATAGATATAAATGTACTGCCTGCCCAAATAGCAACCTCTAAATGAGTTCTTATGTCCCTGAGTGCTAACAAATAGTTAATCCTCTATCCTGTTCCCTACCTCAAGAAGGGACAACGTGAACAAACTTGGATAAAGCAACCAAGTGACTGGGAGCCACGACCAGTTCCAAGAACACTTTGCGACCAGAGAGCTCTGGCCGGATAAGGTTTCAAGGTCTTGTCCACAAGGACCCACAATTAAAATTTCTCGTGCTTAAGTTTCATCGTGAAATAAAAACCCTGAGATTCCAATGCTTCCTCGCTCTCCTCCCCACCTCCTCCAAGAACTGCTCACAGCGTAGCACGATGGAAGGAACAGAAAACCTCTAGCATTCTGGCAATCGGCGCTGCCCTGTTTTACATATTTCAATTCTGTAAATCTTTCCTCCTATTTTCTCTCTTGTTCTGTCTTTGGCTAACTTGGCTGTATAATTGCAGTGTTCATGTTACTTGCATGCATAGGAAATGATGCTTAAAGGGAGGTGAAACAAATGCCTTTCTCTTCCCCTCTCCCTAGCCTTAGGGGCATATTGATATATGAAGTGAAGTGATAACGTAACATGATTTGTTTCTTTTTCTCCACCCATTTTTTTTTTTATTACATTTTATTTCATGGCCTTCAGCTGTCATGAGGTGTTGTGTGATAGGCAAGATCTGGTGATTCTAGATGACATGAATTCAAGCATCATTCCCAGCTGGGCATCCAATGCTTCCTCCAAAGGTTATCTATTCAACCTCTTCAAATTCTGTGGAAAGAAGGGACACTTTGGTCTCATCCTCTCCAGCTCACAGCTTGAATCTGAGTGAAGTGGTCTCTAGTGGAATGGTTGCTGTCCGTCCCTCTTCCTTTGCCCATCTTTGCTCACAGACGGAAAGGACGTTGTGCTTGTTCTTTATGGTTCCAGAAACATCAAGGGCACTAGAAGAGATAATAACTCACTCCTGTGGGGACAAGGAAAACAAATTTTGAGGCACAAGTCCGAGTTGCAAAGATGCATGTCTGATGATTTAACAGGACCCCAGAGGGGTGATCTCTGCAGGCACATCTAGTATAAACGACTTCGAAGGGTCAAGCAATCTTTCTGGAGATCTGTGAGTTTCTATTCAGGAACCACGTACAGAAAAAAAGACACCTCCTCCCCCCAAACTTTTATCAATATGTATTTTTTTTCATTCTCAATTATAGAGGTAACCACTCCAACCACAGTGGGATTTAATGCTGATTTTGGCAATGCCTTTTTGCGTGATGCGTGACAGATAGATAGGAACTGTTGATGAAGTTTTTTGTTTTGTCTCATTTAAATGCGAAAAATCAGGAGTGTTTTTATTTTTTTTCCCCAAGAATATTCCAGTCTCCATGAACTTTTCAATGGGAAACTCTTTTGCACTGCAGGAATAAGTGGCTGAAGAGAGAGAATGAGTCATGTCCCCTCCAGTTTAGGTAGTAGGGTAAGGATAATCCCCTGAGATGTGAAGGAATGAGTTTCAAGGCTCTCATTGGCAGAGCTTGGACTTGCACCCTGGACAAAGCTTGGACAAAGATCTTTATTTGCATCCCCACAACAGAGGCTGCTGTAGGACAGGCATTGCCCAAACCCTCCTCAGACTGCTGTAAGCATCCTACATGTTTTGAAGGAGGTATGGGCACAGCGTCCTTCTGTTAGCAGACAGCTTCACTCCCACATTACTAGCCTGTTGGAAGCTCATTCCATAGCCTCATCCTTCTTTGGCAAGATCAGGGAGGTTTCCAGCCAGCTCTGTTACTAAGCCATGGATCCAAGGTGTTTGGACTTGCCGTTGGCCTTCACTTCACTCTGACGTTCTCTCTGCTTCTCTTATTAGCTGTGTAATTAGGGAGGGAAAGAGCGCCTACAGCTGCAAGTGTCCTTTGAGATGTGATAATTATTTTAAAGAAAATCATGACAACCCATAGCTGGAAACTCTGTCTTTGATGGAAAGAAAATCATTGTAGCCTGCTTCGTTGAACGTGTAAAGATGTGCTTTGCTGATGCCTTTGAGCACTGCCCTAATTTTAACCTTATTTAACCTTGAGATATGATTCTAAATTTGCTTGAGACAGAAATGATACAATAGTACAATGTGGGGGAGCATGCTGAGTGCTTTGTTGAGTGAAACATTCAATAAATGTGGTGAGGCAGAAACAAGAACACAGCAGAAATCAGACATCACAGTGGATTGGGTGATTGTAAAGCAACACATTGTCCATGTCACTTAGAGAGTTTTTCTACTGGGGATGTAGATGAAACCACACTTTTAAAAAAAAAAAACAAAAACTGAGTACAGAATTATGGTAGATTTCTACCCATAATCTTTTTCAGATAGCTTGAGAAATCGATCTATTTTTATCCTGGGTTGCCAAAGAATTCAATGGGTTTTATGAAAGTCAGAGGTACAAGTTTGTTATAGTCTCTTTCCCCTCCTTTTGAATTAAAAGGTCAGAAGTTCTCATATTTAATAGAAGGATAGAAAAATTAATGATATTAAGTTCCTATCAGATTGAGCGAAGTCAGAAGTTATGCATAGGAGAGAAGATTCCTATTTTTTACCGAGAGAACTTTAATAAAAAGACACCAGACAGCTCAAATGCGCTGGCAGAAGGACAGATCAACAGCTTTTGAAGTCCCAGATCCAGAGACAACAGCCTTTCAGGCTGAACACCAACCAATCTGGTAGGACACACCTGAAGGAATAGGTGGAATTCATCTGATTTCTGCATTTGAGGTAGTTACTTCATGCATTTATCAAAGTCAGAATAGTTAATGCAATCTAGCACAAAATTTATCTCATCTCTGAGCAGATATCTACAATGGGTCTGAGGAATGAGACACTGGTCTAAAAAAAATGTGTCTCCATTGAGCATAAAGGTGAGAGGTAAGATAAATTTCATGTCATGCTAAAGAAGATACTTGTTGCTCCTTCCATTTTTCTTTCACATCATCCTTCCAGGGTAACTGGAGGTAGCTCAGAGCTTCAAAACCAAAGGGAAGAACTGATGCTACCAGCCTTATTCCTGGTAGAAGATGACACTTCCACTCAAGTTGTAGAAAAGCTTTACCTAATCTGGCTCCCTCTCACATCAACCACATCTGCCACAGCTGGTGTTTTCCATCCTACTTCCCTTCTGGGTGGGGTTTATTCCCAGAAGAGGATAATCAAGACTTTCCAGTCTCCTTTCCCAGCTGCATCCAGCCCTTTCAGTTTACAGTGGCTCAAAAATCTTTCCAAGTCTTTATCAGGGCTTTCCTTTGCAGTCCAATGTACCCGGCCTTCGGAATCCACCAAGAAAGATTTTTTTTCCCCCAAATTCACGCTGCCCTTCCAAGAATTCCTCTCTCTGAAATCCTGGAAATCATTTGGGCTGAATTCACAGACATGCATTGAAGCAACTCATGTCAAGTGCAGGGATCACTGACTACCTGTAAGTAGGACAGCTGTGTATCCCCTATCATTACCTTCAGATGCAATGATACTATTGCTTTAATGGTGTATTTTCCTTAAGTCTTATAATTTTTTTTATGAAATATCTTGATAAGCCTTCTAGATTTTCATATAAAATTAAGAGATGAAACACATTAAAAATATTTAGTATTTTAAAAATCAAACACACATGGGCAGGTAGAAATTAGGATTTCTTGCTGTTGTGAAGCATATGTTTTTCTGGTATAAAATTGAGCTCTTTGCACACAAATTTACTCATCTTACTCATTTACTCATGCACCCAAGACTAGGAGACAGAGAATGACATTTGCAAGGACTGTAAACTTTATGAAATACAAAGATAAGGGGCACACGTCTGCTTTTGTTAAACACAAGCTAAGTACTATAAAGCAATGTTTCTGCTCAGGACTTGAGGCTTGGCTTCTTTTCAGCCTATGCAGCACTATGGGGAATCCCTGGAGCTAGTCTTAGGCCAGCTTCCTCAAGGATCAGAGCTCAAGCACTGGACTCAGGTTCACAGAGAAGTTCATGTCACTGTTGTGTGGTTCAGGGTCCTTTCTGGAGAGTGAAGAAAGACAAGCTGCCCATGAGGCATAGCCTGTATCCCCAGCAGACCTAGATCCTGTTATGTGATTCTAGGACTCCTTTGCTTTACCTGGAAAGGCAACTGCACCTGAGCTCCATCTAATGCTGCAAGCTTCTTAAAAAGCAAGCTACAGTAATCACACTTCTCTTCTAAAGTTACACACTCTGTATCTCTCAGGCAGATAAAGCCTATTAGGAATGTAGCCAATGGTAGTATTACATGTGCTATTTGTCAGAGAATTTTCTTTGCTCTCTCTTGTTTCTCTAGGAAGTAGCCACAAATGACCAGTGTAAGGTTACTGGGCCCACACAAAATTTGATCAGATTTTAGCAGCTTTCAATTCCTGGAATTACATATTTTTTTGCCTTTCTCTGGTATCAATGTTCATCTTAGAGTTTGAGGTTTTTTTTTTTTCTACAACTACTTGAAGGAGTTCAAATTTTACTAAGATGTTGAAATTAGAAATAAGTACTTGAAGGTCAGAGTATCATGAATGGGGGCAGAGACCCCCCCTTTTTTTTTTCTGCTGATGATAGAGCAGAATCATTGGCAGTTTTTAAAAGTGCAAAACTAACTAATGATTAGGGTCTTCTACTATGATAATGTGTCAGAGGAGAGATCATGATTGCCTGCAGACAAAATCAGTGGCAATGTATCTCTTGATGCGTTTGAGCGTTGTTTGATGTTGCCTGGTCTCTGCCTCAGATTCTTCCCAGCAGTGTGGAGTCACCATTGACTACCCTCCTTGACCATTTACATGTCTTTTTCTTTTTTTTTTGTATCCTATAAAAGAGATTTTTATGACAGTCAATGGAAAGCTTTGTGAAATTACCAGATCATCTCTATACTCAGTATAGTTAATCTATGCCATCTCTTTCCTAGAAGTGTGGAAATCTCTCCTGAGTTAGTCTCCTTGCCTATGTCAACATTTAAATTTCTTTCCCTCATTAGTTTGCAGATCCCGTTAGGCCTTCTTATGACCTAAGACACAATCTCTTATATCTCTAGTGACATGCTTGTCCAAAGAGAAAATTCCTCACTGGGAGACATTAAAGTACTAGAAAGGTTGGAAGCCATGGTTTCTGAGCCAAGCCTCTGTAATTGCTAGAAGGAGATAATGAGGCATTGTCCTAAATTATACTGACCTCAATCTCATCTTGTAAGATCAACACAATTAGCTCCCACCTTATATCTCCTTGCAACTGTGCTTGGATCTCGTGACTATACTACAGCCTTGACATATTCCTAATACATCAAATGCAGCTTTTTGGCCTTTACCTATGATTCAAGTGCATCATGCATCTGGAGCACGGTGTCACACAGGAGGAGATGGACAAAAGATTTTAAGCCTCAGTGAGCTATTTCAGGAAGGTGACATGGCTAAGACAGACCTTAGCTGCAATCAAACACTCTGAAGGAACCCTTTTGTATCATGGGACATGTATCAGAGGTGGGACATTTCATATCTTATTCTTACTATGACACAGTCTTAAATTTTAGGTCACATGAAGATGGCATTAATATACCTCCACATTTGAAATCCTGAGAGTTTGAATTGCAGAATGCAAGTCATCTCTAATTTTAGCCATCTAGCCATTAAGCATCCAGCTTTGGCAATGGAGTTGTGATAAATCACCTTATGGAAGTGTTTGTCTCTGTTGACAAAGAAGGATTATGAGTGACTTAGTTTAGGTTAGATGCCTGCTTTTTTGACGGCTGAGACATATCCTGCCCCTGTGGTAGTTCATTTTTTGCATTAGTCATGTATTATTTTTAAAGTTCATGTGAAAAGCCAGCCTACTCAGCAGATGGATTGAGATCTCTGAATTACAGCTCTTGCAAAACACCTCAGGAACATTTCTGAGTGGACATTTTTGCTTTTGACCTAATTATTCCTTATATTTTCACCAACAAACTTATTTCTGATTTGAAAGAATTTTGATGTTAGATACATCAGTTAATGGACTTTACGGTATTATATATTTTCATAAGCATATTTTGTTCTCAGGCAAATGATCAGTTGCCTTGTTTGCATGTGATGGAGATGAGGTATAGAGATGTAAAGATTTGTACTTATTTTTAAAAACTTTGCAATGTCCTGAAAAAATTGGGGTATTTTCTATTTCTGCGCAGCAAAGCACTTTAAAATAACCTACAAAATCTAGCAGGACAGCTGCTGCTGTAAGTAGGTAGAGGAGTCCTACCTCCGCAGGCCAGTGGAATAAGCAGGCTTGTAGTATATAAAAATCTGGCAAGCCACATAAGCCATCTTCCTGACATCTGGCATTTTGCATCACTTTTGGGTGAATGTAATGTGTCCATCCTATATCACATTGATGAAGAAATATAAACTCTGTGGTAAGAGTCAACAAGCACTCATTTGTTCTGCGGGTTCTGGCCTAGTTTACTGGTGTTGCCAATATCTATTCTTGAGAAATCTCCAGAAGGAAATTGTGAACAGACCTGCTGTCAGCTTTGATGCAGAATCATCTTTAAGTTTGTGTCATAGATATTTCATACATTTTTGTTCTTTAGGAAGTGTGACACCCTTTGAAAGAGACGAGAATCCTGTCACAGGAGATGGTCCACCTTGAAAAGCAAAGGTCTGCCAGTGTGAGATTCACTCCTGGCGGTGTTGTTAAACCATCCAGCCAAAACCTCCTTCATTGACAAGGCAAATTGAAGTCGTGAGTGTCAGTAGAGCTTATGGATTAAATCATCTGCTCATAAAGTACTCTCTAGAACTTCTAGGATGAAGAATTACGCGCGAGAGAGCCTACCCTGTAAATCAAAGAAAGCACTGAGATGAATCCCACTGGCTAAATTCAAGGAAAGGGCACATCTGTCACTGGTCCATGTAAATGAAGCCTTGCTGAACCTGTCCCACTGTGCCATGATGAACTGAGAGTCCCTTGTGCTGAGTTGCTGCAGACCAGTGGGTGCCTTTGGGTGTTGGACTAAGAAGTATTCCCTTTTTCAGCAGGAAGCCCGTGGTTTCATGGAGAGGAGAAGCTCGTTCCAGAGTCCAGATGGGCTACATGACATAGTAGAAGCTACAGTCTCTTAGTTCCCCTAGGAGGACTCCTGGTCCAATAGTAGGAGAGGAGTACTACTGGAAACAGCACCATGGCAAGGATCTGTCCAAGGCTGCTGGAGGCCCCATGTTTTTTACAGGAGCCACCAACATAGTGGAGAGGTTTGCTGGTCTTCCCAGAATTTTCTTGGGGCCACTTATTTGCTGGGATCACCTCACTTGGGGCAGTTTGCAGCACCTTTTTATGGAATATGTTCTCTGCACAGCTAGGTAGTCCTAAAGGTGGGTTCCTAACAGACTAAGGACTCCTATATTCCTTTTCTTTTGCTACCTGGTTATTTTGTCTAGTTGCAATGGTATAAGACAGGTAACCCTTACTTTGCCCTCAGAATGACAGAGGATCTCTACCTCTTTTAAGTTCTCTAACTGCTGCATAAGAGGACAGGAACAAGCCAGTGTTTGTGCTCTGATGCCACCGTACTAATGTCTCATTCCTTTCCATAGGGAATACTTCAAGATTTTCAGAGAGATTCTTGCAATGGTATGATCTGAGTTCACTGCTTTAACTTTTGGTATAGAACTGGGATGTCCAAATGAGGATGATGTGAGCCTAACTTTTCTTCATGACCAAAACATTAAGAGAAACACCTTGAAAATACTTAAGATGGGAATTGCCTCTCCTGGGGACACTTTGTCTCCAATGAGATTACAGTAAGACCTGAAAGTGTCAAAGCTCCTAGTAGGGAGCCCTTGTCTTAAAGTGGGATGAAGCAGGCCTCATCTGTCACACAGCAGTCCTGGGAAACACGGGTGAATGTAGGTAGAAATAGGGTTGTGTAGCTTAGGGAATAATCTGGCCACTCCAGATCTGGGATGGACTCCAACTGTTTGAGCTGCTGGGGTTTGTTGATTGCTGGTTTAATTTTGTTTTTCTCTCTTTATCCCCACCCCTAACTGAATAACAACAAATTTGAATCTCTCCCCTCTTGTCTCCACTCCAATCTGCATGTTTTAAATGACTGCCACTGCTGCTGGTATCAACACTGTAAAAAGAACTGGCTCCTGTTCAAATCCTTCGCCTTTCCAAATGTTTAGGGAATTGGAGCCCATACATGCAATTACTGCGTGTTTCTCAGGAAGAGAAAATAGCCAGCAGCTGTTCAGTGCTCCGATCAATTATGAGCTGAGGAAGAGGAGTGAAAGGAGGGGGATGATTGGTGAAAAATCTGCATACAATTAGGAAACAACGCTAAGAACGTGTGTTTGGAAGATGTGAGGAGGATATGCAGCCTCACAGGGTATGATGGTCTCCTATGATCTCCTCAGGATGGAAAGTTATTTTAACCCAATATGGACATTTATCTGAGCATTTGGAAAAATGAAGAGCAGTTAGCCATGGTCTCTGAATATGAAGACTTGAGAGGGCATCTGGTAAGTGGAGTACATCTCCCTTCCTACCCTAGTCAAGCCCTCTAATGTTTTTGACAGAAGTGTAGACACCTAGGCAACATGTGGACATATAATTAGTGGTTTCATTTTGCAATCAAAATCTTACCTTAGGGCTTCAATAGCCCCCCACACAGGTGGTTAGTGCTTCCTGAGATGCCCAAAGGTATTTGAGACAGCCACATGAGGCTGGCAAACATGACAAAGCACCTAGAAAAACTTGCTCCATTCCAGAGTGAAATATGGAGACCTGGGAACCTCATCAACAACAGTAGACTGCTAATCTTGTACAGCTGAATGTAGCTCAAAGTCTCCACTGCTTTGGTGCAACAATAACATTTTCCCCATACTTAGGTTCTTATCTCACATTTTAATGGAGGACACTGAAGAAGGTAAGTGGATCGTGTCAAAGAATGCTTGGGTATTCTCTTGGTTTTAGGTTTAGGAAGTGGGGGACAGGATTGAAAAGTAATGTATGTCAGTGACCAAATGAACCCATAAAACCAATTTTTATAGAGAATATGAATCAGCCTTGAAGATATTTTGCCTGAAATTTTGTTATTTTCTAAAGCATTTTCCCTGTAAACTGTCATTTCCACATCTGAGCAACCTAAGATTAACTGAAGCCATTGTCTTTTTTTTAACCTTGCTTCG
The DNA here is from genome assembly GCF_003342845.1 of Nothoprocta perdicaria. Classification (NCBI taxonomy): domain Eukaryota; kingdom Metazoa; phylum Chordata; class Aves; order Tinamiformes; family Tinamidae; genus Nothoprocta; species Nothoprocta perdicaria. The sequence goes on from NW_020455633.1 coordinate 374,734, forward strand.
TAATCTGTGATGAAATGAGCTAAGAAGTTAACATCAAGTTCCCATGACCAGGAGTAAGCGTGCAAAATTGATTTAGAATGTATCTTTGGGCAAAAATGAAAATGCTTTCAAAACTGTCAATTTGTGAGGAAAGGATTTGGTAAAATCTGAAAGTAGAAAATATGTAAGTTTGTGATCATATGGACTGAGATGTTTTTAGCTGATGAATTTAGCCATATTTTGGACTGTTCTATTATTCTACAGTCACTACAAGTTGCATAAAGACATGCCTGTGTCTATGCTTTCTTTCACACAATAATAGAAACATTTGCTATATTCTGTTCAACAGTGTTATCGGCATGGTTACTTATACTTTGGGTGACTTTCGGAATTTCATCTAATGTCTCAGATCATGGGCACTTGTAATTATATAAGATTTTTTACCTTCATTGTGTATGAAGTACTTTTGATGAAGAACACCTGAAAATATGACTGGAGGATTTTCAATGATGAAAAAGAGATTTTTGTTGCCTTGAATTAGGGTTTATCTTCTCACCTATCTCTATTTAAAAGTTAATTGTTTAGTTAGCATTACTTTCTGTATTACAAATATATTCACAGGAAACATCTCAGTGTATAAAGAAGTATCCATCCTAATCTGAGAAAGATGAAATAGGGCTTTCTTTGGAGTTTTACACTTTCTGGAGCCAGGTTACAAAGGATTAGCTTTGACTAGTGATCAACTCTTAGATGATTAGTTAGGTGAATTATTTGCAGGCTCTTTAAAGGTATTTTTCACACATAAAATGACACAGTAAGTCTAAACCTTCAAATCTTTGCTGAAAAAAGATGTCTTTCTTATGACCCGATCACTGAAACACATTTTGCTGTAAAGACATTGAGAGATGCTGACCCCGGAGCCGTAAAACTGCATGTTCACAGCACAGATTTTTTTTAGATTAGAACTGTAATTTAAATACCAATTTATTCCAGGTATACTGATAGAGACCACTCTGTTTTACCAAGTCAGATCCAAAGGTCATGTTCTTCAACTGACTTTATGGTGCCATTCAGACTAAACTTAATATATTCCTGGAGTATTATGACTAGGCAGGTTGACCCAAACACTCGGGGTGACTCAGAAGTGTATAAATATTTGTGTGTGTGTGTATATATATATATTTATATATATATATCTCCTAGTTTATCCAGCTATGGAAATGTGAAGGAGAATCTGGAGTATAGAAACCTCATGCTAGCAAAGAAATCGAAGATCTCTTTTCCTTTATGCTGCCTCAACTTCCCAAACTGACTCATCACTGCCTATGCCATTCCTCTCTCCTATTTCACATAGTAGGACACTATCTGATGTACAGAGGTAGGCCTCTGTACATGACCTGGACCTCCTTACATTTCTCTCTGTCCATGACCTGAGATGTCCTCCTTGGAGGAGTGGGGGGGAGCTGTCACATATCTGTCCAACTCCAGATTTTTCCTCCTTCGTTCTGGGACTTCAGCATTAATCCCTAGTTTTAACTCAATTTGAAGCTAGGGGCTCAGGGACAGATCATCTCATTCCTCTCTGCATTTCTAGACCTATCTCCAGAGACGCGTAGACGTTGACCTCTCAAAGTCCCAGTGCTTGGCTCTTTCCTGACCTCCAGGATTAGCTAAGCCAGGAGGCACTCAACCCTTCATTCCTTCAGCAAGTGAAATAGCTGCTGGTTTGGCTAGAATATCTGCTGAGACATTCATGACAACTTTTCCCTGTATAAGGATTATTTTACTCTGAACATTTTTGCCTTATTACTTCTCTCTTTCTGTTTTCAATACAGATTACATTTTTGAGTTTCAGGCCTAAATGTGGCTGTCACGGATGATTTGGTTCAAAATATATTTTTTGGAGTAAACATAGACTAAGACTTTACTAAATTATGAATAGTTTTGGCTAGAAATCTGCTGGTGGAGTCAATTAAGTTGACAACAAATATTATTTTCTTTTTGTGTTTCACTGAAAAAAAAATGAGAGTGTTAAAAAAAGGGGAGAGAGTAGAACTATTTGAAGTTTTTGGTTGGCTACTGAACTTTTAAATACAGTATTTGAACAATTTTAATTAGAGATCTACTATGACTATTTGTTTTATGTAGCCCTTTTTCAAAGACTTGTTAATAGGATCTGCATCTGTCCATCTAAACATTAGGAGTAAATGCTGAGTTTTTGTTTATGCACCTTGGTTAGTCAAAAGAAAGATCAGTACTTCCATAAGATGAATTTTTCCATTCTCAAGGAAAGAATGAAACTAGAATGGCTGGAATGAAGCATCTTTTGGAGATGTGTTTGGGTATGTGTGTCACTGTCCAGGGAGCCCATGTTACCAGGGAGCCCAGTTTCAAGGACAGGTCTCTGTTTTATGAAATTCTATGACACACATTGAAAGTTATGTGGAACGTTTCTTTCTGATCATTCACTTAGCTTGAGTACAAGGCCTTTTTTTCTCACAATATCTTGGACTTAACAAGGACTTTTTGTTCTCATTAAAGGCCATTGTTATCTGCCACCATCTTCATTAAGTGCAAGAAATGGCCTTTGGACAAGGCCTGCATGGGTGATTTGTAGCAATTAGCAGAGTAGGTCACTCTTGCAAAGTGACACCTCCACTTGGCTTCGATTTGTGAATACTCCTTTTTGGTATTTAATTTAAAATGCTGTTTCCATATGTCTCTTACTTTTTGCTTAGTAATAAAATCAGATCAAGAAGGCAGCTGCTAGGATCCCTGATTTCCATCCCAGGCATCAGTTAGCTCAGTCGTCATTTCCCTGAGGTGTGTGAAAACCTCACCTTCTGTCAGTCAGCTGCCTTCTTATGAAGATAGACTATACGGTTCAGGCAGAAAATAAACAAACAAAAAAACACACAAAAAATGTGCTTTCAGATTTGGATTCCATTCTTGCTGTGAATGATCCCTCTCTTTCCCACAAGGAGTTGTGCATATGTGTGGTTGCCGTTGCTGTGCAAAGCATTTTATTTAATTAAAATCCTCCTGCAGATTAATTTACCCTGCACACTGCTTCAGATTTTTTTTTTCCATTCCCTTCTCCTGTGCTTTTGGACTTCAGGAGATATGTTCATTGGATTCTTCTATCCTTCCCCCAAAATATCTCTACCATGACACTGATCCAAATTAAAGGAAAGACGCAGCTTAACATAGCTGGGATGGAATTACCCAACTGATCTATGGTCAGAGACTTATGTTGTAGTGAAAGCCTGCACAAATTTTGTTCTAAACAAAGCTCACAGCAGCTTCATACTCCTGTTTCACTCTGGAGGGTTCCCCTCTCACACTCCATCCTACAGTCCACCTTCGCAGCAAGCCTCTCATGGTCCTGTCTTTACCAACTTGGAAATGCTTTTAGTTTTCTTTACATGGAAAAAAAGTCTTAAAAAAAATACAATGATTTAACAAGATTAAATCCAGAATACTGTAGAAGGTGCCTAAATGGGAAGACTTTTTTTTTTGTCAAGGATAGTTTAAATATTGTATTGAAAACATTTGGAATAATGAACGAAAATGTCATTTATCTGTTTCACAGTAAATCCTTTTCATTGACACAAAAACATCTCATTCAGAATATGCTGGGAAATTAGGAGATCAGCAAAAGTTAACTTGACTTGCCTGCCAAACAGAAGCAACCCTGTTTCTTTTTCTCCATTAAGGTATTTTGTCATTTCTTCTCCCTTCTACTCTCTCCACTGCATTGACAAGAATGTTGCAATACCAGGATAATTCATAATGTGGTCATGTTTTCTTGAGTAGTTATGTGGAATTGCTCAGACCTCAGTGGGAATATACTATTGGCATCATCTCTTTTCAAGGATAAGTGCCTTTTTGAGAAGGAATGCATGAAGGGGATAGTTTCAAAATCACCTTTATATTATCATGGATTAAAAATGTGGTCACCTAAGCTAAAATTCATTTTATCCTCACTTTTTCCCAGAAGTCCTTCTTTGGTCACCTGAAGCGCTGTAGGAGAAAGCAGAGTAGTTTTCAATGCACTACTTGTCCTGGCAGAAAAAAGAGAAGGAAAAAAAAAGAAAAAAAAAAAGGAAAAAAAAAGGAAAAAAAAAAAAAGAGAAGATTAGAACATTGAATGAGATCCTTTGGCCTCCTTTGGAAATGATTATTCCTGCTCCCCACCAGACTGCCTGGGCTACAGGATGATTAGAATATTTCAGAATACTTCAGAATATTTATTTAAGGTTGGAAGGGACCTCTACAGATCATCTAGTCCAACCTTCCTGCTCAAGCAGGCACACCTAGAGCATGTGGCACAGGGTGGCATCCAGGCGGGTTTTGAAGACCTCCAGAGAAGGAGACTCCACAACCTCCCTGGGCAGCCTGTTCCACTGCTCTGTCACCCTAACAGTAAAGAAGTTCCTCCTCACCTGGAGACGGAACTTCTTGTGTTTCAGCTTGTGGCCATTACCCCTCGTCCTATCGCTGGCCACCAGTGAGAACAGCTTGTCCCCTTCCTCCCTGCATTCTCCCTTCCTGAACTTATACATATTAATCATATCCCCTCTGAGCCGCCTCTTCTCCAGAGAAAACAGGCCCAGCTCGCTCAGCCTCTCTTCATACGAGAGATGTTCCATTCCCTAAGACAGTGACTTCCCAGCTGTAGATACCTCACCATTGTATGTCTAGGCAACAGCAGGGATCTTGAAGGGGAAAAATGAAGTAAAAACAGACAGAGGCACTGGGTTACCGCCATTTCCCAGAGCAGCAGTGGCTGGGTCTCCCAGAGAAGAGGTTTATGTCCATCCAACTCTTGATTCAGCTTGCCCTCTTTTTCATGACCAAGACCTCGTAGGACTAAAGCTGCTTGCATGGAGGTAGCATAGGGAAATTCCAGACAGGTTTACCATTGCCTCAAAAATCAGTGTGCCCTGGATGCTCAAGCACACACACCAGGGGTTTCCAGCCTAGGTGGGCTCAGAGTTCAGAAGTGACCTGGCATGATTGCAGTGACACAGCAGATCCAGGACAGGGAAGAAAACTGGAGAGAAGGTTGACGGAGCTGTTTCCTCTCTTAAACTCCGTATTTCTACCTGTGAGCTGACATGGTGTCAGATCTCCCCAGAATACTGACATTCACAAAGAAAATAAATTATGAAAGAGTGGAAGAAATTGTCTGTGAGACTCATGGTTGGTCAGCAACCCACCACCAAAACAACATGAGTTAGTTTTAGGCATGATTGTAATGTGCTTGCTTTCATAGGAGGCTTTTGGCTCCTTGTAGAGACTGTTTGTGTCAGGGAAAGTGTCCTGAACAACTGTGAAAGTTCACCTCTGGGAATAAGAGTTGTCTCTTAGCACTGATGTTTAGCAAAACAGTTGCAGATATCAGACTTCCATTTGGCTAATATTCAATTTGCCCTTTTTTGTTGAGCCAGGAGAATCAGGTGAAAGCTGAACAGGTGAATGCATGGACCTTTCTTCTGCATAGCTTTGACCTAAACTTGTGGCTGTGTTAACTTAAGACATTTTTTGCCTGTGGAATTTTAACCTGAAAAGAGAACTGATGTATGGAAATCGTATTACTGGTGTCTCTTGCTTGCACATTCTCCCTTCTCTATCATTTAAGAGTTCTTAACTCTTGACCTCATGACAAATTTATCCCGTATTTAATACTTAAGATGTTTAGCCCATTAGGTAAAAACAGTATTGTTATTTAGGTTACGTGTTGAAAGTCACAGCGCCTGGAAAGAATTCCGCGCTGTGGTTTCCAGGCTGACTGCAGAAAATTAGAATTGCAGTGAGGCAATTCATTCAGTTAAGTTTAAAATAAAAATCTCCAACCCAAACCCAGATCCAGGCAAATCCTACAGCATGAGGAATCATTACAAAGTTTTGAATTTTTTTCTGCTCACTTCATCAATATATGCCGTTTCCTGAAAGAAATCAGGTTGGCTAATCACGTGCAACATGTGTGTGTGTGTATATATATATATATATATATACATATCTATATATTTTTATATATGTGCATGAGGGTATATATACTATTTTTTTCCCTTTTCCTTCATATCAGACTTCACCATATGGAACTAAACCCATCATTTAATGTGGAATTATGAAGCAAATGGAATGTGGAGAATGAGGTCTTGCTTTCCCATTGGTCAGCAAACTCCTCTTTAACTACTATGGGAAGACTAAACCTATAAACAGAGGTCTGTGACCATAGAAACATCTAGATCAACTTTTAAATTTCATCACATTAAAATAATTGGCTTGCATTTTTTTTTTTTTCTATGCATTACAAAATAAAAAATGCCAGGCATGTATGCTTGTATGTACATCACAATTCAAATATAGATATTGCAGTTTAAAATAGTGATGATGTCTGCAAGTCAGATAATTAATCCCAGTAAAAGATGCCAATTTTCCCCAACACAGTCATTAATTACTCAGTTAAAAAAACCCTCAACGATTCATAGCAAAAAACAGTTGTTGCTGATATCAGTGAGTGTTTTGAATCTGCTCTTAAGGACTTCCTACCCAGGGTCAGCAGACTTCTTATTCTCTCTTCTTGTCTTTTTCTTCCCACTTCAGGGCTCCACAGGCACATGTGTGTTGTCTAATCACTGTGGGGATGCTGTCAGCAAAGTCTTTGCACAGGTCAGAATTCAATGAAAAGTTGATCCTGTGAAGATGCAAATTGTTTCGTTCAGAAGTCTCTGAACTTTTGAAAGTCTCTGTGGTTTCTCACACTATCGTGGAATAATAAGGATTTCTGGATTGGAAGATGTCTCTTGAGGTCCCCTGCCCAACTTCATGCTCAAAAGGGGCCAGTTTCCCCATAAGATGGGGATTGTTCATGCCTTTCTCGAACTGAATTTTGGGCACATTGCTCCACATGGTGAAGAATTTTTCTTTATATTCCATCAGTTTCCCTTTCAGCAATGTGTTACTGTTGCCTCTTGTCCTCCAGCTCTGCATATCTGAGAAGACTTCATCATAAACCATTTATGTAGTGCAAGTCTGCAACTAGATTCCCCTACTGCCTATGGGGACATTTCATTAAAAGTTCTCACTGATAAGATAGTGATATGAATGCTGATTATGGGATCTCAAACTCTTCCCAGATAAAGTATTTGCAGCCTGCGATTAATAATAACTTAAAATAATACATTAATAATTTATAGTACTAAATTTTACTTAATTTCCAATATTATTTAAATGCTTTATTCTATGTTACACGTACAGGAGTCTTCTTCCCTCTAGTATGTTTGCATGTAAGTTTGGGCCTCACTTTGCACATTTTTTTTTATCATTTTCCTCGATCTCCATCATAACCACTTTGTCCAGGACTTTCATCATGTGCCTGTCCTTGTGCCATTCACAAACTGTAGTAATTACTAGAATTAATCTAAAATTAGTATAGACAAACTATTTGGTCTCACAAAGCTTTGTGTAAGTCTTTATTTTCCACTTTCCTACTTCTGTCATAACTATCAGAAATTTCCTACACACTTTGACATTTGTGTCTGCCAAATGACACATCTTGCTTGATGCATCACATCCCCTGCATTAAGGAAAAATGAAAAAAGAAAATGCTCTTCACTCTATTTCCATTACCATCCCAGAATCTGACTTTTCCTCCCTGTCCCTAATGTTTAACCCTTGTACCAGCCCTCATTATATCCTCATCTGTCATCCATCTTCTCAACACTCATCCAGTCCTCCATGTTCTCCAAACTTGATTGCCCAGTGTTCATACTAGATTGATCTTCCTGCACTTGTTCATTTGTGGACTTTTTTTGTTTGTTTTTCTTTTACTTTGGTCCCTCCACAGAAGAATTGTTGGCATTACTTTTCTTGTCCATTACTAGGTCACTTCCCAAGTGGAGATTTGCCCAAGATTCCTTAGAAATCAGATGGAATCTTACAACTGTATGTCAAAAACTTGACTGCCTGTGTTCCTTAACATCAACTTCATAATGATCTTCATAATTACTCCTCTTTCTCTACTTATTTGGAGACACAGATATTTTGTTTCTCCCATATTTCAATATTAGGTTTCTAGTATCTCCTGTTTTGAAAGCAGTTTTGCCTATGATGCCTGCAAAAGTAGAATAGCCTAGTGGTGCCTACGTGAGGACTATGGAAGCTGGCCTAAATGATACTAAAAACTCCATGATATTTCTACTGATTTCTGTGGACTTTGGATCAAAGCTCTCACTTAGAACTATTATGATAACATATTAACCAACATTACCCTCAACCTCACTATCATCATTTTCTGCTCAGTTATTTATGGTGATGATTAATGTTTGCTATACTAGTGGCACAGTGACCCCTGCCAAGATTCAGCTCCTGTTGTCCTAGGACCTATTTAAATGCACAACAAGATATAACCCTTGCCCCAGAGAAATTATGAACTGAATAGAGGACACACAGAGGAGTAAAGAGACTCTCCAACATTAGAAGCATAGACTTTGGGGAGCAGGGACTAACTGTCTGACTCTCTGTGAACTTTGATTATGCCTATGATGATGGGAGCTTTTGGCCGTTGTTACAATACAAATGACCTTTTAATAATCTCTAGAACACATGTGTGTGTGTGTGTATGTATAAAATACTGTGTTTTTTTTTTTAATAAAAACAAAAGAAGATGTAGGGAATGAAGTAGCTGCTGGAGAACTGGAAGACAAAAGATACGTCATGTTCATTCTATGCATGTTCATGCCACAACCATGCTGACCTCCATCACAGAGCTAGTTCTTGGCTCTTTCACAATCAATGGAGACAGTGCTTAAGCACAGTAGGATTAGGAAACATTTCAACTGACTTGTTTGGGTTTTTACTTCATGCACCCAGTACTCCATGATTACTTTTGGACTAAAATTCTTCTGACTATAAAAGAAGCCCAGAATGACTAACTCCAATGGAGATACCCAAATTAAGTGACAGCAGTGTATGATGAATCCTGCCACGCTTTCTGAAACATCTGCTAAAAGAGAGGCTAGTGCTTGGTTGTCATCAAGAATCCCATCAACATTTCTGAGAAGAGTAGGGGCAGCATGGTCTTCTCAGAGAGAAGGCTTTGCTCTGTAGACAAAATTTCCTCCCTGGTGATTATGTTGCAAACAAGCTCTGTTATACAGTGTCAAGGCACAAAGAACAAAAAGGGAATTGAGCAGCTGGGTGGTGGGAGAAGGGAAGCGGAGGGAGGAGGAGGCCAGAGTGGGGAGGCACAGAAACAGTTTTAAATATTTGGAATCAGTAATTGTATTTTTTTTCCCCAGAGCTTCATTTTTTTCTAGCCCAGATTAAGTATTCCCCTTACAATGCTTTTTCATAAAAGGATCAAGTCCACTGTTTATAGAGTTTGCTAATAACAGCTCCAGTCAAGCTGTCATAGCAGAGTGATTCAATTACAAGACTGGACAATAAAAGCTCAATAAAGAAACTCAAATCCTTATTAAATTCTTTTTTTAATTATTATTAAAAAAAAATACCCCAGCACGCTAGCATTGCCAGGTCGGGAATTTACATTGCACAGAAGAATGATATGATCTCTCTGAGTAGCACGGTGCAAATTAAAAGAGGTTTAGTGTTAAGTGTTCATGGCACAAAAGCAATTTTAAGTACCTGCAATCAGCTTAGGTTGGCTAAGCCTAAATATGTACAAATCATGTAATGGGCAATATCCCTGGCAGTACCAAGCAGAGCCCTGACAGATGTGTTCTCTAAGGCCTTCAACAGCTCATGATGAGTGCGTGCAACATGCACACTGAGATATGTGTGTGTATGCGTGTGTTTTTGCACGTGTGTGTGGTTTGTGGGCCACCTAGTGTCCTGGTACTGACTAAACAAAACAGGCCACTTTTCATTTCTGGCAGCACAGACTACAAGGTAATTGTAAGAAAGAACATTGCAATCACCCGCTGCACTACCTGGCCAAGCCAAGCCAGGACACATCAACTCAATTATTCCTGTGCCCTTCCCTTAAGTGTTGATATGCCTCTAGTTTCTAGCATAGAGGAGTATTGGATCTCCATTTAACTCCATTATGTCTCTTGTTAATTATCTCAATTACTAGTTATCTTCACTGCAATGAATTTGCAGATTTTTTCCTAGCCTAGCATATGTAGAGTCCAAACATATTTTGGGTCTCCCATCCAAACAAGCTCTCCACTGTAAGAAATTCTTGAATCGCACAGGCATTTAGAGACTGTGATCCAGGCAATCACCTTGTTAAGCAGAATGTGGTAGTTTTCTTCATTTTTCACGGAAGAGTAAGTTTTCTAGATTTTCGGTTGTTCTTACAGTTCTTCCCTGATTTCTGCCCAGCACATCAACACCCACTTTCAACTCATTCACATTCTTTGTTTTCTCAGCAGGATGGTTGAAGAGTCCTAAAAATGGTATAGTTTTGTGGGTAACGTAGCTAGGGTATCTAGTTTCCAATCTATTTGTCTTTCATATTTTGCTTATTTCTTTGTAATCAAGAATAGATATGTTAAGATGAAGATTTTTTCCATTTGAGATATACATGGTACCTCTTCCCTTTACCTATTTATCTGACAGACAGTAAGAAATGACCCTAACAGAACTTCTATTTATCCTTTGGCCACCTAATTTTGTGAAATCTCTAGGAACTTAATGTCCTTGAAACTCCCTACTCTTCTTACAAATTTAGTTACAGTGATCCTTCAGATAAAAAAAGTTTTTGGAAGTCATTGCACAGTCAGTCACATAAACATGTACAAACAACCTGCTCTCATAAATCTCTCTTCATTAATAATTTTCAGATATAAGTAAAAATACGGCAGAGAGAAAGTCACTGAAGAGTGTCATGGAAATCATACATAGCCCATTTAACCATGACCATGTTTGGGCCTAGAACACAGCTTAACTGTGGTGTTACTGTAAGGTCTTTATGAGGAATGAATAATATGCTTTCAGTGTTACTTTAATGTAATAACATCTTCCCATTGTTGGCCATGTGAGAAGACAAGATCTGAAAGCCTGAGACAACAGGAGGATGGTCTTTCTATTCTGTTGATCTTAAGATACTGCAGCAGTTGTAATGTTTAAGGAAAGTACCAAAAATGATTCATCTTGCATAATTTTAGCAGTCTAAAGAAAATCCCTTATTTCTTGCTTGTGCTGGTAGTTCAGTCTCCATTGTGGTCAACAGAAAAATGATCAACTGCTTGAGCAGGCAGTATCCATCTTGGAAAAACTGAAGGATGTGATGAATTACCTTCCGGAAAGTTCTACAAGCTGGCAGGTGATTTCTGCTGGGTTGTTGCAAGACCACAGCATGCTCTCTTCCACCAACAGATGAAAAAGCTGTTGTTTTGCAACTAAAAATTATAGATTTAGTCCTTGAGTAGATATAAACAATATTATTAGGGAGGAAAATGGGCTGGTGTTAATGTTATAGTAGCAGTTACTGGACACAAGCACAATCAAAACTCTGTGCTAGGCATTGAATATATTTATGATTAGGAACATTCTTTGCCTCCTGAATTTTCAATCCCATTAGTAAAATAGAAAACAGAAATGCAAAACGAGTGCCCCATAATCCTTAAATCACAGGAGGGAAGTGGAGGCTCTGGCATTGCTGACATCAGGAAGTTCAACTGGTGGAACTTTGATAGACTTCCTAAACATCACCAGAAAACACACATCATCTTCACACCCTGAAAATGGTAAATGATTCTTCTAGTGCTAAATATGAAGAGCACTTACTGTAGCTTGGTCGTGATAGAAAACAAGTTTCACTGGTATAATCCAGTACCCATTCTCTTCCGCCTCTGTTGAAAATGTTTCTTAAGCCATGCTCTTCTCTCATTTTACACCCCAAGGCCTGGTCTTATCCATTTAATTTTAGCACTTTCTTCACATGCCTTTGTTAGGAAGCTTTTCACCCCAAACCTCTTCTGTTGTCATGCGCCCCTCTATTGGATTCATCCCTCCTTAGATAAGTGTCTAAAATAGAGATGTCATGAGATAGCCTTTTGAGTGACCTTTCACTGATAAAGGCAGGAAACCTGGCTGAAAACTAGGGGCTTACATTTTAAATGGCTACAGTTAAGTGAGATTAATTCTCCCCTCAGCACCTAATCTGAGTTAATCGTGAAGGCTCTGCCCCTGATCTCTGTGCAGACATATGGAGCTCTCAGCCTAGCCTTACATAGTGGGCTGGGATAGCTGGGATAAACTGTCCTCCAAAGCGGCTGTTTCTCACCTCTGACAACAAAAATTCTAGGACGTACATCTCAGATAGGAGGTGTCATAAGTCATCATGGTACGTTCCTTTCTAGCTTGAGTTAAGCATCCCGTGTTCAGGTTGCTACCAGTAGCCAAGTGAAATCTCTCCCCTCCAAGACATCAGTGTGCATAATTAATTCTGGATGCAATTAGAACCCTTAGAAATATTATCATACCCCTCAGGTTTCTAGCAGAGAGTTTCCTTCAGTTTTATGAGTGAAGGCTGTTGTGTCAGAAGCAAGACTGAGTAGAATCTGCAGTTTTTTCTCCTGAATTATGGAACGGTCACAGGTCATAGTGACACTTGAACAAAGGTGCTCTTTTTATCCATGCTAACTAAATATAAATGATACAGGGCCCTCAAAGCAGCATATTGCTTTGGCCACTTTATGAATTTTTTCATTAAAAAAAAAAAAAAAAAACTTGTCAAAAGCTAAGTGATTTTGTAGGCTAGGAGGCATTTTTTCTTTTTTTTTTTTTTTTCTTTTAATTAAGAGAAAAGCATTTATACCTACAGCAGACAAGAGAGCAAAATCTGGCCAATATACCTTTAAAGCTCTGACCCCCCCGGCCCGTCCTATAAACTTGCAGTCCCTGAAAAGTACCATGGCTTTATATTTCACAGCATCCATAACATGGATTTATCAAAGGTCACCATGGCAACATCCAGGCAGCCCGAGACAAATACGCATACGATCATAGAAACAGGACAAAACAAACCGAAATCGCCCTGTTCCCACCCAGGCTTCTCCCCTGTCCCTTCAGCTCCAAATTTAGACAAACGCTATTATTAATACTCCAGCCGATATTACCTCAGCAGAGATGGGCGAGCAGAAGAGGGTTCACACCGCGCAGGCAGAGAGGAATATCCTTGTTGTATAGGCGCACAGCATGCATGGGATCACCAGGCTGTGGGTAATTCTGCAGAATAATTGTATTGGCATGTGTGAATTCTGGGAATCAGAACTGCCTCGTATTTGTTTTGGCTCTGTTTCCATGGCAATAAGTGCACTTGCTATTAATTCTCTAGTTTATTACTAGTCTTTATTCCTAGTATTTAAAAGAAGGAGGTATTCACATATACCTTGGAATTCCAGCCTTTGTGTGTGTGTGTATATATATATATATATATAAAATATACATACATATTTAAATATGTATATATTTTTAAATCTGAACCTACCAGCCTATATGTAAAAGCGTATCCAAACAGATATATATGTGCACATTTATGTATATATGTGTAAAAATAAGGACTTAGATTCATAGACTTCTCTACTGAAAAAGGTGGTTATTTTCAGAAGTGACTGAGAACTTTAAGATATACCAAGACTATTATACTAATAATATTTGAGACTAATCTTTTGAAGATAGCTAACCAGAAACAAATTCATTACTTTTTGTTCTCTCATAAAAAAAGAAAAAATACTTTTAGCATTTTATCTCCTGGAAAGTAGGAAAAGTCTCCAAGCGATCAGTGAGCCCAAAATGAAGTTTTATTGTATTTTATTTTCTTCTCTCCCCCATGCCTATTCGCACATTGTTATATATTGCACACGTGTGTGTACACACATACACACATGAAGTATCAAAGTAGTGACTGCAATTGCAAAGTGAATCTCTCAGTACTTAAGATAAGCCAAAATAAAAGTTCCTTTTGAAACCTTATCTTCCTCCCTTTAACTATATGTTATCTTGCAGCTTAATGATATGGTAACCTACTATTTTTAAATGAGACTCTCCCATGGTGAGAACCTTGCCCAGTCAGCAGCCAGCTATTCATTGCAACGTCTTAGCTTCACTGTGCAGTAGTTACTTCCAGAACTTACCAGGTTCTACTGATAGTTCAAATGCTACTGCTGTTCCTGAGTGTTTTTCCAGTGTTACTTATCTTCAAAATATCTCTCTGAGACGTGAACGTTTTCTTTATTTTACTAACGGGAACTTGATAAGTAGATTAAAATTAATATGAGTCTTTGGGTTCCAGGCTGAGCTGTGAGTACCTGCTTTAGCAAAGATTTAAGCATATGTCTCCTGTTAATCTTATTCAATTTTGTTTGTCTACAAGTAGTTTCTCTATCAGAGCTGCTCATTCAGCTCACTTTTTTTTATTTTATTTTTTATTTTTTTTAATATGTAGCAAGTGGGGAAAGAAACTAACACATTTTTAAAGGAGCTTTGCTAATATTTCTTGGATGACTGTCTTGGCATGAGTTGTCTCCCAGAGGGAGTTAGACAGATAGATCCCACCTTTTATTATTTGAATAACAACTTCCATTGATTTCAGTTGCAGCAAGGAGTGATCAGTACTTCAGTAAGACACGGCAAACTAAGGCTGGACTAATGAGGACAATCTCTGCACTCCAAGGCTGGACTAACCCTCTTCTTCTGCCTCTCAAACCCCAGAAACTCAAGTCAGAATAAAAAAAGAAAATATCAACTGGTGACTGCTTGTGAAAAGTCTGCACTGAGGCCCCTTCCCTGAATCACCTGGAATGGAAAAATGTAGGGGTAAAGGAATGCAATCAGAAATTTTCAGCCTAAATGATGAACGATTAGGCAAAGTTTTTGCAAAGTTTAATTCCGCCTTCACAGCCAGTATTCCAATCCCTGCTCTATAGATCCTTTATCTTCATTTTAATTTTTCTCCATGATTTTCTCCTTTCCAGATCAATAACAAGCAAAGTGCTTTTGTATACACATTCAACACTTGTAGGATTTCCTTAGCCACTGGGAAATGCATGAACATATATATTTTAGAGTTGTATACTAAGGTACCAGAAGACCATCAAAGTTAAGACAAGATTGGAAACAAGCTTGGATATAATAGTTGCTTTGAGGGGAAAACACAAAACAAAGCTCAAAAGTCTTTCCTTGTAAGTTGATTTTATCTCGTTTGTGAGAGAAAAATCATTATTAATGATCATTATTAACAGTTAATAGCAAATTGTTATTAATAGTTTATTGAGAGTTAAATAATAAAGAGGTTGTAAAGGAAGGAAGAGTAAATTCTACATATTTGATAAAGAAACTGAAACCATGGAGCTCTCTTGCAGCTCACCCTGAATTTGTCACTGAGCCTGTCTAACTGGAAGAAGTAAAATACTTTCTGTCTAATTGGGAAATAGATATCAGGAAAGAAATGATTTTCTGGGCCTGCATTCTTCAAGGGGGCAGTGCTGGTGCTTACTGTGCTTGGGCTGGTAGGTAGAAGCACCTGGGAAAGGTGAAGTATATCTAACACCAGCTGACCTCATGGCATCATAGAAAAAAAGTGTGTATAGCGAATGTTTTTGTAGGACCAGACCTTGAGCCATATCAATTAGCGAATAATTTAGGCTCCTACAGATGACAATCCTGTTTTGGAGAGCATAAATGGGGCTAGCTAGCCCTTCAACTCTGAAATTTCTTTAGAGGGGTTGGAAACTTTGAGGCAACTCTGGCAGCAATCCTTGTCTCTGCCAAGGATGATGCTGCTGGAGTAGAGGGGTTTGTTTAGTTAACCTTTTTTATTTTGGTCAGTGAATCCTGATAAGAGCTGCCTGGACACTCTGGCTGAGGTGTTAGGTGTGTGAACACAGCCAAGGCTGCAACCCGAAGAGACAATATTCATTTTGTTGTTTGTTTCCTTGTTGATGTTGCTTTGCTTTATTGTTTGTTTGCTTTTCCTCTTTGCTGATCTTGTCTCCACTTCACTTTGCTTTACCCCAAGCCACCTTATTTCTTGCCTTAATGAAAATGTCTGTAGATCTAGGGCAGAATCCTATTCAGAGAAGACACACATTGAGAAAAAGGCCATTGCAATGGGAAATGACTGTCAACTATGGCATTCAAGACCTAGGCACCACTCGAGTCATTACTGTGAATAATGGAGGAGGACATGTGAGGTATCTCCTTTTCTGTGAGATCTTAATGGGATGCTGATTCATCTGCTGCCTTTCTTCTTTGGCTGAGTGGAGCATAAGTCTTTAGGGCTGCTGTTCTACATCAGGAAAGGGAGAGGTGGACACGGGATGCTCTGGCAAGAGGTTTCTAGGCATTCAATTAAATAAGGCAAAAAATCCCAAGCCCCAGTCTCTCCCATCCCTGCCCATCAGATTATAACTTCATCAAGAGCAGAGATGTAGATAAATGAGATAGCAGTGAAATGTGCTTACTGCACTGAAAGGAACAGTGCAAAGAAATTAAGAAATTCAGTGTTTCTTTTTTCAAGCTTGGGTCAGCAGAAGGCTCCCAGACTGGCAGAGAGGGAAGGAGATGAAGGAAAAAAAGGGCATTATTGACCTCATTGCCTAATGTGAGTTGTCTGGCATTGGCAGACTATTAATTCAAGGCCACCCAAGGAAGATAAACAGCACTTGTGAGTGACTTTGTGGTACTTATGGGGCCTGTCCAGGCATTGAACAGGAGTCTCTGTCTTCATCAAAGAAAGAGTCTTTAAAAAACAGAGCTGTGAAGGGGGAGCAGGAGTGGAGGATGGTAACAAGAAGCCGCTCACACAAGGAGAAACTGTGAGATCTCACCGTTAGGGCTGAGGAGGTTGGCACCACCTTGCCATCAACCCTGGGGACCAAGACTGATGGGACACTGTTCTCCCCAGGCCTGGTAGCGAATGCCAGCTTGGAGGAATGAGTCAGGCTCACCATTCTACCTCTTTGAACATAAAACTCAGCGTGGGGTACCAGTTGCATTTGACAGAGGCCACCTAGAAAAGTAGTGTTGATTTAGTGGGCTGAGTTACCTCATCTTGAGCCAATAGGTGGGAAAAATTCCGGCAGCTCACCCTTCACCAGCACTCTGTATCTCCAAGTGGTTCCTATAACTCCAAGTACAGAAAAGCATGTGAAAGTTCTCCAAGCTAAAGGAGCCTCATGAGGCTTTCTAAAAATAATAAAACTACTACTTCTTAATCCTTGTTTTTCTTTCCTAGCTTTTTTTTTTTTTTTTCCCTCTCTCCTGAAGGTAATGCAGGTAATGGTGAGAAATAATAGGAAAATGTCCAGTTTAAGCCATGTCTATTTAGTTGTGCACTAATTTTTCAGCTTTCAAAAGGAGTAGAAAGTTCAACATGACCATGGAGGCATTGTTGATTTCTTTCAAAGGCCTTTTCTCAATCTCATTCCACTGAGACTGTTCATTTCAAATGAGCCCTGAACTTTGGGGGTTAATATTAAATGCTTTTCAATGTGTCTACATGAATGCACATGACCTGGATACAAGTGTTTTTGCCAAACCTAAACCTAGCCTAATTTGCTAATTTTGCTAAACCTAGCCTAATTTGATAATGAAAAATCAGAATAATGTTAAATGGAACAAAACTGCAACTGATTTTGGGTCAAAATGTTCATTTTCTCATTCACATGTACAATTACCACCTTCCAGTGCCATGTCTTTGTGACACAGTTTTTATGCTGGTTACCAGTACACTAACTTAAACTGAAACACAGGTCCAAGTCAATCAGAATAATTGATCAGAATAGATTAATGAGAAGAAGAATGATTGCCCCACATTTTGCGACAATTAAGACACAATATGAACCTCTTTTTCAGGAATCGTTGCAACATCTGGAAATTCCTTGACCTATAAAGACCACAACCACTAACTTGATAATGAAGGGTCTTTACTCTAAAAAACATAGGTATAACTAGTCAACACATTCTTGAATGTGAGTTCACTAGAGAGAGAATCTCTGAAAAACTCAGCTAGTGCAAACAACAACAAAAAAGCATCTTTTTATGATTCCTAGAGTTAGTATTTCTTTAAACTTTGCACATCCTCCGAGATTTTGATATGTCAAGTTTCATACAGATCTAACTAGTTATTGTTTGAGAAGCAAGTCTTCTGAGTAAGAGTCACCTCCTAAAATTCTTCCTTATGAAGGCTCCTCACTGCTGAGGACTAGCATTGTGGATCCGTTTGCTGATGTGATTTGACTAATCCCCCTGTAATGAGGAAGTGGAACAGCTGAGATGAAAGCCTGAGCCCTCACTGAGCCCTCACTGAGCCCTAAGAAAGAAAGCCAAGCTAACATGGGAATCTGGGCATTGCCAGAGGGGATTTGAACCAAACTGATTTGGGTGTTTTTGATCAAAATGGATGCCAACAATGTTACTGAAGGGTCCAAAAATTAAAGCAAAAAAGTCAACTCTACTCCCACCTGTCTGTGCATTCATGTTGCTGTTCAGAGGCAAAACAGTGTTAAACTTCTCCAAATTTCAAAGAGTGTCAGAAGTGTCACTGTCATTGACAGCAAACAACTGTGGACTACATTCTTGTCACAGCAGATATTTTTGTGCTACTGCTACAGGTATTTAAAACATTATGGAGAGACAGGATCATGCCAGGGAAGAAAGCAGCAGGATGAATATAGACTACAGTTAGTCTGGGATAAACTCTGCTTATAGTGAGATTTATTAGTGAATGGAACTGAATTTCCAGGAAAAAAAAAAATGTCACACTGACTCAAGAAATTTAAAACTAGCCCAAAACCACTCAGCAGAAAACTTGCAATACATCCATGGTTACCAGATATCAATCCTTTTGCAAGGCATTTTCCAGTCTCGGAAATATAAACACGGTATGTAGGCATTTATGCAGTGAGGCTTTATAGTGATAGTGCTGTAGCCATAGAGTAAGAGACAGATTCCTCCCTAAAGAATTCCCTTTCTTGTTTATCGTTGGAATAAAATACTTACATATGAGTTTTCCATTAGGTACTAGGCCTGTATGCATCTTTGTTAAATAAAGTTGTCTCAAGGAGAACATTTGAGAAGTTTAGTGCTTATTTAAGGAGTTTGGTAGATCTGATCTTAAAGAAGTTAGGATTAACCATAAATTAGCAAGGATGAAAGAACAACTGGTTAATTCACTGTCACAAGAAGAGCTGTCTGCAACAAGTAATTCACCCTGAGAGAGGAAACTGAGTCTTAAAGATTATCAAGTAAAAAAAAGACATGTAAAAGCGTCCCACCTAGCTGACTGTAACGTACCTACCTAAGCTTTTTTTTTTCCAAACTATTTATTTATTTTTATTTATTTTTACTTTAAGCAATCATCTCTTAGCTTTACAATAAATTTTATTTGTTTCCTAGTGTCTCCTCATTGTTCAATCATGCCTGGCATCTCAGACAAGAACAAGAAGCTATTAAAATGCCAGCTATGGAATCTGTGTTTAGGGACTGAAGGAAAAAAAAATAAGGCCAGGCCTAAATATAAGAAGTTTGGATGATATCCAGAAAAAGACTGTATCATACACAACCTCCTAATTATCAACCTGAGAGATGGAGAGTGAATTGTCCTGTACAACTGGTGTTGTCTAAAATGATATGAGCAACAAAGATGATTAAGGGGTTGGAGCATCTTTGTATGTAGGAAAGACTAAGTGAGCTGGGCCTGTTTAGCCCAGAGAAGAGAAGGTTAAGAGGGGATTTGATCAATATGTATAAGTACATGAAGGGTGAATGTAGGGAGGAAGGGGTCAAACTCTACTCGGTGGTGGCCAGTGACAGGACAAGGGATAATGGGTACAAGTTGAAACACAGGAATTTCCATCTCCATATGAGGAAGCACTTCTTTCCTGTGAAGGTGACAGAGCCCTGGAACAGGCTGCCCAGGGAGGTTGTGGAGTCTCCTTCTCTGGAGGTCTTCCAAACCCACCTGGATGCCACCCTTTGCCCCGTACTCTAGGTGCCCTTGCAGAGGGGTTGGACTAGATGATCTTTAGAGGTCCCTTCCAACCTCAACCATTCTTTGTATCTGTGACATCTGAGATATAGGCACAGTGGTGGCAATATGACACAGTTCTTGTAGGGGCCTTGTGCTCTCATGAAGCAAGGCATTAAGAAAACCTCTAGATGCTACTGACCTTATGACTTATATCTTCACTGAGTTTGACAGAAGTTTTAACAGCTAGTTCACATGTAGAAATTTATGATAAGATTTCAGCTGTTGAACACAGTGTGTCTGAGATATCTGCATGAATGTATCGGATGGACATGAACTACAGATAAATAGTGCCAGATATTAATTAGAC
This sequence comes from Nothoprocta perdicaria, assembly GCF_003342845.1. Lineage (NCBI taxonomy): Eukaryota > Metazoa > Chordata > Aves > Tinamiformes > Tinamidae > Nothoprocta > Nothoprocta perdicaria. The sequence continues at coordinate 395,031 of NW_020455633.1, forward strand.
TATTTTTTCATGCTAAAAACCCTTAAAATCTACCTATAAAAGACAACAAGCATGCTAACGATAGCCTAATTGTAGCGTAACTGAACTCTCAATCCGTTCTTTTTTCCCAGGAAAATAATAAAGGTAGAGGAATTGAATATAGACCTTGCACTTTTAAGGTCCTGTGATTAAAAATAATGAGAATAGTTTTTATCAGGATATGTCTGAGATTACCTGTCTCCCAGGGCAACTATGCTTTTTTTTTTTTTGTTTCTGATCTCAGAATGGAGGGAGCCAAAAAGTGACTCAGACCTACCACTTGGAACTATCACTACGATTTAGAGTGGGGCTCAAACCAAATAGAAATGGAAACACCAATCCTGAATCCAAGCCGCAACAGAAAGTTTGCATATAAGCACAGCTATCACATCCATAGGATCCCTTCTCAAAGACCATCCAGGACTGGATTGCCCAAGGAAAGTGTCTTTTGCTACCGCATCTGGAATCATTTCACCTATATCTCTGTGGGCAGAAGATGTTTTCTCAGTCTCCATAGCTAATGCTGTGCCTGTGCTTTTTGGAAGACATGTGGTAGTCTCAAATTTCTGTGAAATACTGGCCAGTTGTCCAATTGCCTTCTTTTTTGACTTAGTATTACTGTCATGTGGTTCACATTGCTTTGTATTTCTGAAGTGGGCCCTGGTTTTGCTCTTACACACGCACAGTATAGCACAGCTGTTCTGTGCTAGAAAATGTTTCTACTACAAAGACCTTCCTGGGCTGTCACACGTATTTTCAATTTGTGACTAGACTAAAATTTGCATGTTTCATGGACTACTCACCACCTCTAGCTGAGCTCCCTGGTCTCTAGCTTTGCTTGGTTAACTTGGATGATCTGTCTTTGGACTTACTGTGAGAAACACAGAGTATGAGTGCAAGCAAATGGTTATGGGAGATGGAGGCAAGGACACCACATCTATAAAATCCCATTCCCATGACATTTAAATCTTCAGAGGCAACAAGACTGATGATTTTTAGGGAAGTGCATCACACATTGGTTCAACTCATGGTGAGGATAGAGGTATGGGGAGAGAATGAGCCTTGTGCTCCCATTAGGAGGTAACAAATAGACTATGAAATTCTACATGATCTCTACATGCAGGCAAAGTGTCTTTAGTCTCTTTGTAAGTGATGGAGAGTCATTGTACACAAGAGCTTTTTCAACATATTTCCTGATGGAGGGACATTTTCATTGTTTTTTTAGTAACATGGTTACTCCTCTTTTTGGTCATTTCTTTTGTGAGATCTTAGGCTTTGCTCTTTCCCAGTATTATCCGGAACAGATCAGAAGATCCATGTAATCACTTAACTCCCAGATATAAGTCTGTAAAAGAGACAGCAAATATTTTAAGACTTGTAATAATATTCCCAGGTTTGGCTACATGGACAATGTCATAATTTCCTGGTGGTTTCCTGGTGGTTCCTTTTTTTTTTTTTTTTTTNTTTTTTTTTTTTTTTTTTTTTTTTTTTTTGTCTTTTCTTTCCATCACAGTAAACTACATTCTTTCATGTCTGGCTTTATGGAATAATCTAAGTATTTCAGTTTTGTGGATGTAACTGATTAATCTGGTTTAATTATTCCGTCTTGGGCATTGACTCATTTGTGTCTCCCCAAATGCCTGTTTCTTGACATTTAGTCTCTTGTGTCATAGCAGACTGGATTCCTAATTTAGCAGTCTTTCTTCACTAAAGATACTTGGACAAAATGAATCTCAAATTCCCAGTAAGAATGGAACATAACTTATGATAATTTATAATTCTTTAAGTAAGGTCAGTATTTTAATATGTATGGTGTTTCAGTAATAATTTAAGGACTTGCCAAGACTCGGACATTATTGCATTAAACAAACAAACAAAAACATATATATACTGTGCTCCTGGATTCGTATCACCTAATTCATGTCCTTAAAGGTTAAGGAACATACTGAATTCATAATCTAAGTCTAAATCAAGGATGAAAGTATAAAAACTTTGATAATGGCTCACATTTAAGATAAATGTTAGAGTTAGCTGGGATGAATCATTTAATATGATAAAATTTTGTAAAATGAGGCAACTCTTGTGTCTGATCTCAGTCACACAGTACAGTTCTCAGTATTCTCAGTTCTTATAGCCAACAAGGCCAAAGAAAGAAATGGATTTTCTTGGATTTCTTAAAAAAAAAAAAAAAAAAAAAAAAAAAAAAAAGACATCTGAGACTAGAGCAGCAGTTCTTGAGTCCTTCATACAGGTGTAAAATGATTAGAGAGGGTCACATTACTCATTACTCTTCCTTTTTTTTCTTCTTTTTCAGAATGAAAGTTCAGTTAATCTCAGGTATGCATAGCATAAAAGTACAAGCTTTAGATCCGTGTCTTCACAGAATCTTTTTGTAAGCAATATGGAAATGTAAGCATTTTTTTAGGATGCAATTTTACTGGTCCATTGTTGATGTTTATTTTCAAATGAGATGAATTGTACTGTTGACTCCTATGACTGTTTATTGAGGAGAGGCTATAGGACAACTTGCTCAGTGGCAGATATTGACCCTATAGAAGTTTACATTCAACAGAGGACTGAAAGATTAATGCCTGTGAGGATATAAATTTTCACTTAATTTCAACATTTGAAAAATAACTGTTGCACCAAATAAGATGCTTCTAAAATTCACAAAAGCTAAAATTACTTTTGAAAATGTTGGTACATACTCTATTCATATTTTGATATTTATTCTATTTTTGAAAGCTCTTCATCTTCCATTGTTTGAGCTCTTCATCTAGGTGTAGTCTGTAGTCTACTCCATTCTGTTTTGTTTTGCAAAATGAATATATTCCTGTGAAAAATCTACTCTTGACTAGTTTTAGAAATTGCTTGCTTTTTGCCCTCAAATTTTCTTGGCCTCCTCTTCTTAACCAATTTAACATATCCCCAAACTGGCTGCTTCAATAGTGAATCTGGCTGTGTAAAGCAAAATAGATTACCATTCTACTCACCACTAAAGAATTAAATCACTGATAGGGGTTAAAAAATTTTAGAAGAGGTTAAAAGAAGAGAACGTTAAAAAATTAAAGCTATGGGAAAAAAGTCTAAGTAAGAAATACCATTCTGGAGAGAGAACTAAAATTTGTGAGCCTGAACTGAAATCTTACATTTTCTTCTGCTGAATTAATTTTCAGTGCTTTATGCATTCATTGTCCTTCTTGCCTTCCAGGCATTTTTGATTATGAGTTTCACCACAGAATTTTGACCGAAGCTGCTGAGTCTGCAGCATGGTGAATTATTAAGACACCAGGTCACCCATGGTGTGCGTCTTCCCCAAGGTTTCTTGATCACTGGAATTATCTTTTCTGAGGAGGTAGCTCTTTCATTTCCTTGTAAATAATTCAGTGTCAAGTATTCAAACAAAAATACTGACAATAGAGGGAAGTTGAGTTTGAAAATTATGATCTCGTCAAGAAACTGTCAACAGTGATTAGTGTGTATTTACAATCGGGGTTTGCATGAATTATTGTTGAACAAAAACACTAGTAAGCAGGTCACTTGCCTGAATGGAAAAGGCCCAAAAATGTTATAGGCAGATGTATCATTTTTATGACTTTGCAGAGCACCTTTTCAGAGATCTTTACTGCAATTTGAATCATATTCATTGTACAGCATCTCTTTCACTTTTCAATTCTTTTTTTTTTTTGCAAATCAAGTGTTTGAATATGGAACTAGATATACACACAAAATCATAGGATAAAAAGGGATATAGCATTTTAAATGTTTGGGTTTTTTTCATATTGTAAAGCCAACTGGAAAGACATCACTTGCATGTTTTTCCTGTGATCATGAAGGAATTGATATTCTTCTTAGGAACTCAGGAAATGGGACAAGATTACTGAAATATCTGAACTGACAATACTTGCAGTTCCTTATAATTTTATATATATATATATTTTTTTTTTTTCTCAGATCAGACCAAAAAAAAAGCCTAAAACATCCATTGTTTTGATTACTTTTCACAACTATCTTTTTCAAAGAAAAAAAAGACTTAAAAATCATTGAAAAATACTTTTTTTTTTACATTAACAACTGAAACATTTAATTTCAGGTTCTGAGATTATTGTTTATTAGAATACACAGAAGAAATGAGCTGTTTATGTAGTTGGCTCTCATTCTATCTTTTGCAAGGTATTAGCGCAGCATCCGTTTTGTTAGCAAAAGTTTCTTCTGCAGAGCCCTTGGGATTAAGCAATACATCATTTCAACATCACTTTGGCATTAGCCTGAAAGACAAATGTCTGTGTAGAGATTATGGAGCCTGAACAAAAATGTTACGTGATTAGAATACACTAATGATAGGCTTGGAAAGTCAGGATCCTTCAGCCTTAATCTTGACTCTGTCACTAATTCGTGATGCATTTGGGAGCAGTTTTCTTAAACTTAGATTTCTTCACCTGCAAACTAGATTCTAGTCTTATTTGTCTTAAAGTAAGGGACTGAGTTTAAGATTCTTCCTGTCTTTTAAAAAGTGTATAACGTAGGTGAAGCTGTTGAAGATGGAAATGTCCAAGGTGAATGGCCTGTGATTGGGTCTGTGTTGGTGTTATCTCGACTGTAGAGGTAGCCTAGGTGAAAAACTTTTATTTTATATATGACTTCCAGATGGCTACAGCTGATCAGATGATTTTAATATGCCTGATGGAAAATTAAATGGGAAATATCTCTGCTTAGATATATTCTCTCTATCTGTATAAAGTTTCTCCCTTTAGATATTATTCCCCATATTATTATTATTACTATTATTAGTATTATTATTATTCCCCATATTCCCCACCTATATATATGTGCAATATGTATAAAGGGAGAAACTGTATATAGACAGATAGAGAGAGAATATATCTAAACTGAGATACTCCCCATTTTATATATACATATATACATTCCTCATATGTATATATGTATATATGAGGAATGTATATATGAGCATTCCTGTGCTCATGTATATGTATATGTATATATGAGCACTCCTCCTCCTTCTTTGGAGATCTTTAAAACCCGCTTGGATGCAGCCCTGTGCCACGTGCTCTAGGTGACCCTGCGTGAGCAGGGGGGTTGGACTCGATGACCTCTGAGGTCCCTTCCAACCTTCGGCATTCTATGATTCTATGATTCTATGATATATATATAAAGGGAGAAACTATCTGACTCCTATTCACCTTCAAAATAACTTGGAAATTTTTGGACAGTTTTCTTTTTTTAATTGAAGTCATTTTCCCATCATTAGCTCTCAGATGGGAACATGGATTAAAAACCCCTGGGGGGTGCTCCTGGAAGAGCACCTCAATGAAGTAAGAGCTGCCCGGAGAGAGGGAAAACATGCAAATACATTCCTCTCTGCTTTCTGAAGAAAAGCTGGGAACTTTGCCAAGCAGGTTATTCATTGGCTTGAAGAGGAGTGGGCAAAGTACCATAGTGCCTTAGCATGCTCTGACTTGTACAGTCTGAGGTGATCATAGTGCACCTATCGTGGCAATAACTTCCCTCAAAGGAAGCCAGGAGAAAAGAAGCAGTAACAAGAACCTGGAGTGAATATAGTTCTTTGGAAAAAAAAAATATATATATATTTGCCCTATCGCAGAGTACCATACATTTTATGACGTTTTCAAACAACTCCGCAGCTGATTGATATTGTTGCTGAATGCAGGTAGCAGCAGGGCAGAAGGCAATGAGGAAATTGTTCCTTATTGGAGAAGATCTGCAACCCAGTTTCCTGACCGATTGCTTTGATTTTGATCCAGCTGTTTGGATATTGTGCTCTTGTTTCCAAGGGAAATGCATGAAATCATAGAATCATAGAATGCTTAAGGTTGGAAGTGACCTTTAGAGATTATCCAGTCCAAACCCACCTGCACCTGCAGGGTCATCTAGAGCACGTGGCACAAGACCCTAGTGGATTTTGAAGATCTCCAGAGAAGGAGACTCCACAGCCTCTCTGTGGAGTCTGTTCCAGTGCTCTGTCACCCTCACTGTTAAGAATTTTTTTCTTAAATTCCTGTGGAACTTCTGGTGCTTCAGTTTGTGGCCATTTCCTCTAGTCCTATCAGTGGCCATCATGGATAAGAGGCCACCCCATCCTCCTCGCTCCCTCCCTTGAGGTATTTATACACGCTGATCAGGTCCCCCCTCAGCTTCCTCTTCTCCAGGCTGAACAGACCCAGCTCTCTCAGCCTTTGCTCATAGGGCAGATGTTCCAGGCTCCTGATCATCCTGGTAGCCCTGCTCTGGACTCTCTCCAGCAGCTCCACATGCCTCTTGTACTGGGGAGACCAGAAGTGGATGCAGTACTCCAGATGTGGCCTTACCAGGGCTGTCCCTTCATCCAGGTCATTGATGAATAAATTGAACAGGACTGAACTGAGGACTGACCCCCCGAGAGACACCACTAACTACAGGCCTGCAACTAGAAGTGCTGAAAGCAGCTAAAAGGCTCAGTGAGCTTTGTTCTTCTTATCAATCATACTGCACCTTTTATCATAATTAGCCTATGTATGGATAAACCCTGAGCAGGAACCTTTACACTGCTGGAAATTAAAAGCTCACAAGGACTTTGAGGGTTTTTTTTGATCACTTACTAAAACTTAAGGTAGGATAAAGACCATCAAGTTTTTTAGGCACACCAAACCCTGATAGTAGAAATGTTGCTAGAGGGGACAAGACAGAAAGATGTGTCTTTTATCTTAAAAAATCACCAACTTCAAGCCTAAGGTCTTGTCAGCAGTCATTTTAGATAGGCAACAGGCATTTTGCACTATTTCATTTCTTCTACAGGAGACAAGTTTGCTAGTCCAGCATAGGAGGAGCTCTCCAGGGCAGAGGCGATAGCTATGATCCATATATGTGCACCAGCAATATTTAGTAAGCTCACCTTATTAATATCTCCTAAGATAAGGCTCAAACACAGGAGGCAAAATGACAAATCCAGGGTCATCTAAGAAATTTGGGGAAAATGCAGGTGACACACAGAGCTTCCTCAGAGATGGTCCATGCTTTTATTGAAAATCAAGTCAAATTCTGTCCTTCTGAGTACAAGAGATATTAATTTTTGCTCTAAAATGTGTGGGGAAATGCTCATCACTTAAAACAGACTGGTCATAACTCTAGTCAGTGATGCAACATTGATTTCCCCCAGTTACAGTTATAGATTGTTCTATTCTGTTACTTTTTTCATTTTTTCACTCTTACTTCATTCATGGAGTATTGTCATTCTCTCTCTAGGTGAACCTGAAAAAGCAGGATGCAATGCTTTTGTCCATCTCAAGTCACAACCTATTAAAATATTATTGCTCAGATATGATATCTGGGATTTGGATATTCTAGCCGGGGATTTCAAAGAAAAGAACTTAATGTTCAGACTGTAATCCTGGATAGTAAACATTTATTGAAGTCAAATGATTACATTCAGTATCTAAAAGAGATGGTTATACCATCCTTCCATCCATACCATACCTGACTGGGATATCAGTGTTTCATTTCTGGAATGATAGTACAGGGGAATGTGTTCAAAAGTCTTGTAAATAGTCTTCTAAAAGTCAGAGAGGTAGGCAAGAAAACACATGAAATTCAAATGTTTGTTAAATAGAAAGTTACTTCTTGCTCCACATCTTTGTAAGAAGACCACACCAGTTAATGCTGTACCTAGTGGTGTGAATAGGAGGCTATAATCCCTGGGAAATTTAAGTACTTCTGTGACAACAAATTGAGATTATTTACCTGCTTCCAACTATCGCTGAGTTTCAATAGTTTGTTAATCTAGGAACACAGCAGAGAGGATTTTTACCTAGGCTGTGAGTATGCTATTAACAGGGAATAGGTCTCAGCAACATCCTGGAGTCATCTTCACTTTTAAATAATTTTTGAAATTCATTCCTATTACAAATTCTGGATATGGTTCAAGAGGTGGCATGGGTCAGCAACCACCGTCTGTACACAGCTTGGATGTAATGATCCTTTCCGGGGAGTAAACGAGGTTTGCTATTTAGGTGGGAGCTGACCCGTACTAGCTGTCTGGTAGGGAAACCAGCCAGCTATGAAAATGTCCCTGTTACATTTTACCTGGCAATAGAGAAGTTACTTCAAGGCTCACTCCTAGCAGTTAGGTAAGAACTTCTCCTAATTTTGGCGGGGCTAGTTTGTTTTGGAGAGGCAAAAATTGCAAAGGCAACCGGGGCTTTAAATGTTGCTGGGACATGGACCATACCAGTCGTCACATCCAGAGGATTCTTGTGTTAGTTTGACTTTCAACTGCATTTTATGAAAAGGATTGCTTATTCTTTGCTAATGATGCTCACCTAAGTATTACAGCTTCATGATACCTTGTTGAATAGGGATTACATGAAAAGAATTAAATGGTGAAAAGATAGAATCAAGTGCTCAGTTACTCTGATCTGAAAATCTTGCATGTCTTTTGAAACATTGATATCTCCTCTGAATAATCTGGCATAATTTATCAAAACACGATAGCGAAAGAGAGAATATGGGGATAAAACTATTCAAAAGTGAAACCCTGAGAAAGGGTCACTGGAACTGAGATATTTTAGCTGAAAGAAACAAAGAAAACTTGATTTCCAGGAAACAACATCTAGCAAACAAATAAACAAAAATCAATATAAAACTCAGCCTTAATCTTGGGATTCCTGGAAAGTTCAGTTAATTCATGCTTAATTAATTAATATCAAGAGTACTGAATCCTTTAGCAGGACTAGACTTCAAAAGCACATGTGTTCATTCAAGTTATTCCACAGGCTCTGGAAAAATTACTTAGTTCTCCATCTCAGCTGAATGTGAAGTGAGACTCTTACATGCTTTGCAACCTTCAGCAAGAATAAAAAAGACTTTTCTTCTTCTTCTTCTTCTATACTACAACATCTGGCCACAATTAGTTTGGGACCTCACATTTTTTGAGTAGACGTCAGCAATAATTTGTATGCCTCCCTCCTCCTCTTTTTATATGCAATTTGTGGGACATGCTTCCATAGGGAACTAGAGCAGAATGTAAGATGGTCATTCCTGTCTGCGTCATTTCTTTCCAAAATGTATTACTCTCAGGACAACCTGATGGCTCACGTACCAAAGTCCATTTTTTCCTCCTATGTCATTTCCAGCATTTGTCACCACCTCATACTTTCAGCTTTAAGCACTGTCCAGGGAGTTGCATAACTCCTGTGCAAAATTCGGATACAAATCAATGCATAACTTAGGTATTAAAAAGAAGCCAAATTATCCTCTGCTAGAACACAATTGGCTAAATCTTTTTTTTTTTTTTTTTTTCTAATTTTATGCTATTTGCATTGAGTCTAGGAAGACAACATTAATTTTTCATTTTTATGGCCTTTTAACATGAATTCCTTTAAGCACATAACCTGCTGTATGATTGAATACACAGAAAAACAAACCCCCCAAACAGGCTTAATATGAAAAACAGTGCTAAATCTTAGGCTTGAAATAGAGATCTTTTTTCTTTTTCCTATTACCAAAACCTTTTTTTTTTAATTTATTATTTTTTTTTTTTAGTCCAGCTGACAGCCATGAATTTGCATAAGTGGATAAATCATAATCTTGCTCTTTAAAGCAGCTAACTGTTTTGCAAAATCTAACTGCTGTCGCTTAGGTGGTGGTGAACACTGTTCCCCCCATGGTCTCTGAAATGAAATGTGATGCACCATGTGCATTGGGTGTGGTGGTGACTGCAATGAATCACCAAGGGCAGACGAAGAGCAGTGACTGGGCTGCTCTCGTTTAGAAGGGGTAATGAGGAAAATTTCTCAGTCATTGCAGGATAAGTTCATTGCAGCTCACATTTGCTAGTTAAATATCATTTATTAGTCTAAACCAAAAGTTTAGACTGGGACACCCTAGGAAGCTCATCTGGCCTCCTTCTGGCATTGCAGAAGGTTTTAAATCTCCCGTGGACCCTTAGACGTGACTGCCAGCTCTGCGTGTATCCTCAGACACCCTTAGACATCTTCTATGCCATGGGATGCACATGTTTAGGCAATTGGATTAGGCTGCTGTAACTATCTAGGCTCTTGTTTCTCTCTTCTGTACTGGGAGGGCAACTGGGACCTTCAGAGGCTGATATATTTAACTGTCTTAGACAAGGCTGATGGATTGCCTTTCTCTGTTACAAAAAGAAAAAACCTAGACACTTTAATTAGAAACTTAAGGTTGGATTCACTTGCCAAATCTCAGATTTATAGCACCATTTGTGTTACCTTTGGGTATCTGTAACATCTCTACAGGACTGGTTGACATGACACAGGACCTATAAGAGTCTTGCTCTCTTGAGGAGCAGCTCAAGTCCAGGTTGGATGTGTCAAGGCATTATATAGTCTTCTCAGTTTAGGAATTTATGAAAGTTGTATCTCTGAAACAGAGAGATTCTGTCCTCTAGATATAGCTGTCTATGGAAAGCCACAGGCTATTTCATCTGGCCTCCATCTGCCTCCCCAAAAGGGCAGACTTCTCCACAAGCTCTGGATGGACCAGCAAGAGCTCCTTGTGTCATGAAGTTTGAATTTGCTGTATGAGTTTCCAACGCTGTGTGGCTGCTAACACTGGTGTGTTCTATCTAGCCTTGCATTGTCTGCTGCATCCCAAGGGACTCTCTCAGCAGCGACTTCCCCAGACTTTAGCTCTTAAACTCACACCACATGAATAATTTCTTTGTCAGGCCCATCATCGTTCCGTGTCCCTTCAAATGTTTAACAGTATGCTATGGTGGTGATAAAACTTCACATGATATTGGGACACAATGATTTTTGCCTCTAAGCTGACTAAAACTTTTGTCCCCTAAAAAACAACCAGAATTTTTTACTCTACATAAAGCAAATTTTTTTTTTTTTTTTTTTTTAAATAAGGAGACAGTGTAGCCTTGGGTATGAGTGCCAGCATATACGACATAGCCTGATAGAACTGCTAATGGTAGTTCTAGATGATGCATTTGGAAGAAGGGACAGTCTTTGGCACAGGCTGCTGGATCACGATAGGGATACGTGGTATGCTCTAACGCACACAGAGCATGACTAAAGCCTAAACACTTGAATTGAGGTCTTTAAGTTACTACACTGGGCTCAGTGAGTTGTCATAGCTGATGTCAGAGCCTTAACTTATGTCTGAACTGTTCTGAGAAAGTCATGGATGTAATTTTTTGAACTTCTGATAATGATTGTAATTACATTTGGTGATTTTTAACAATTTTGCAATTTTGATCTGCTTAACATCCACATATCATCCTTCAAATGCTAAGTGGTTGTCTTTGATACTGTTTCTTATCCGTGTCATTATTGGATAGGATTCAGTTCACAGAATAAGACTTTTAAAATGAAATATGACCCTGTAAGCAAAATATTTTACCGACCACACTCATGTGCATTCTGTAAGGTAAACTAAATCACTTTCTAGTACCAGTTGACTGTAACAAATAGTAATCATTGATTATAATAGGAGTCTGGACACCAAGTACATGTGGAGGCACCTACACATAGGTATGTGAGAATGGTATGATATGCAGTTCATTAAGCACAGGCATCAAGAACCACCTGAGATGTCTTTGAGTACCTTGGCTGCAGATGCTTCTGCAAAAGTGCATTGGTCTCCTATAGGTTTTTGATTATATTTTGTAGCTCTGTGCAGACGTCTCTTACATTCTCAGGCCTTTCCAATGGCATTAGATAACTGTGTGTGGGCAGGTGAACTGAGCCCTAGGTCAGGAAGGGATCTGGAAGCCTCTTTTCTCACCTAGACAACTAAATATGCAGGTCTACATCTGTTAAGCTTGATCCTTCAAGATGGTGGTTATAAGGAATTAGCACACATCTGGGGACTTGGTGCAATGTGCATCCAACCCCACAGCAGATCCAACCCATAGTCAGCAAGGTCCACAAGCAGCCAGTCCACCCAGGGTGTGTTCCTTAGCTGTGCCAGAGAAAACTGAAGTAAATGTGTCTCCAGTGGAAGTCATTCTACTTGTAGTTTCTCATATGTCAGCACTACAGAATAAGAGCTTTGCAGAGCTATAAATCAAGTCAATTTATATGAGGAAAGAGAGAGCAGATGGATGGAAAAGGGTCCCTTCCTTCCTCTCCCTGATCGGTTCCTCCTTCACCTGCCAAGCAGTGGTTTCTCTCTCTGTTTAGTAGGGTTCGTATTTCACATGGTTTATTTTCATTTCTTTGCTTTTTACTTCTCATTTACTTCACCAGCACCTTTGTGACTCTTGGGAATTGGAGTACACCTTGAGCTGAAAGGGATGCAGAGTAAAGTAACCATAAATATATATATATATTTTTTTGTGAAAATCCAAAATTGGAGGGTTCAGTCCAATCATTACACACAGGGGAAATTATCTTCTCAGATAGCTCTGTTCTTTGGCAGGTGGGGACCTGTCCATGCTAGGTACTGGGCAAAAATAGAGGAAAACTAATTCCCTGGAGGAGATATAATGTAAAGGACATGGACACTGAAACTGTGTCTGTGTATGTGAGAAATTTGAAGAAGGAGACTAGTCTAGTGGTTACAAGTTAATATATGCCCTAAGTCTCAACAGAGACGTGATGAAAATGTTTTGGCTGGCCTAATGCAAGGAACATTTCGGACCTAGATTTTCTGGTTAAGTTCTCTCAAAAAATATCCAAATTACTTAAAAAAAGTATTAAAATGCAATTATGGACCAAAACCTAACTGATTTGATACCAAATAAGAGATGTTTATTCAGTAGGATGCCATGCATGGACACCCACATGCAGCTGCAATATACTCACAAACAGCCACAGATATGAGCATGATAGATAGATATAGGATTAGATATGTATAGGATTGATGGAAATGGCACCTGCTACACACCTTTCCCAGCCTACTGTGTACTGTGGTGCAGCAGGTTAAAGGATAATTTGCTGCCTGAGGTCCAGAAAGGAGAGAGAAACTGTGAAGATAGGCATTGGCTGGGATAAGAATTGCGTGGGGAGATGCCATTTCATTGCTCTAACTGAAAGACCATCTGATATTCCACATATGTCCTTCTTTACCTATATGACTCAACAGAAAAAAACATGACAAGAGTATGGCATCTGTCCATTCATCAGAACAGGAGAAAGATAAGATGTCTGAAGAATGCAAGGAAAAGAAAACCAGCACTGAGCAGGACCATAATTACACTTTTTCCAACCCTTTGTTCACTTTTACTGCTCTACCAACTACCGCACTCTGGACTTACATGACTGTCTAGCAGTAGCAGTCAAGTCGAGGGTCTCTTATTTGGGCTGAGCGTGACAATACTGTTGAAATCCTGGAAATCTTACATCTCAGGAAAATATGAGGAAGGCACCTCGCTAAAATACATGTTTCCAAACAACAGCTGCTTTTTTTCCATGTTAGACCTCAGGTTTCTTCTTAGGAGAGATCTCCTAATGAGCACTTTGCTTGCCCCATTCTGGAGCAGGGCTTGGGATACCACTTTGGGACTCAGCAATGGATTAGAAAGAAAAAAGGAGCCTTAGAATGGCTAATGCTTTTGAATTTTCCAGGGCTCTGTTTTAAATGTTGATAAAGGGCCTAATTCATTTCCTTGTTATATAATCTTGTTGACTGATTTAACGATGACTGGTGCAATAATAAAAGATTTATGTTTACATAAATCTTACACATTATACAAGAGCATTGCTTTTGATACTGCACACGGGACTTTCCCACCTCTCCTTCCAGTAATGCGTGTGTGCATGCTTTTTTTTTTTCTTTTTTCATTTCCTCATCGAACACATGTATTTTGTGTGAGCACACAGACACTCTCCTGTACCTTAAGGGAGAAGATGTCAAATATGCTTAGCACCAGGGAATGCTCCATTTCTTCCCTCATTAGACCTGTGTCTAAGGAGAGTGTTTTAAAGCCTTGATAATGTCTAACACATAATAATAATAATAATAATAATAACAACAACAACAACAACAACAACAACAACAACAACAACAACAATAATAATATGACAGGAGTATCAGGCACTCAGGTCTCCCTTCTTAAACTTTGTAATAATTTGGTGAGAAGGTGAGAGGAAAGTGAATGAAAAGTCATAATCTATTCTCTTTTAGGAAAAATGGTGCATTTTGATTACAAATAACTTGTTTAGATTTGAATACTTCACAATGTATATTAAATAAATATAATAAACTGATTTAGATTAATATTTAATAGTATTTAATTAATAATAATTAATACTTATTACTTAATTAATTAAGCAATTAATAGAACTGATTTAGTTCTCACTCCATGAACCATTTCACCTAAAAATGGCAAGCTAACCTATTTTTCCTTTTTATTTTTATTTCTTTAAATAGACTTTAATGAGTAGTTTGTTGAAAGAAATATGAATTTAGAAACTCTTTTGGTGTTGCTAAATATTCTTTTTTTTTCTTTTTTTCCACCAAGAAGCAAAAATATCAGCCTGCCAAAACCAAAATGTTACTGCTGCTGCCCTGATATCTATGTATGGGACAAAGAGCAACAGGTGCTGAATCTTCTGATCTATGCAGTCATTTCAGTTTAGATGGGTGTAAAGCATCTATGGGAAAAGTGTTGACCAGTTGTGATATCCACAGACAACAAGTCTGCAGATTTGCTCCTCCTAAAAACTACTTTTTTTTCCTTAGAATTTTCTATGGAATGGCAATGGATATATTTAAGGCTGGAGGGATGTATTCAGAAAGAAAATGAGCAATCTGTTCTCTATTTCGATGACAGTGAGGATAAAATATCATGAAATTTAGCTGAAACAAGGAAGATGCAGGTTAAACAGTTGGGGCAAAGAAACCCCAATCAATTAGTCAAAGAAAAAAAATCCTCCCTTGGCAAAAATAGAAAGCATCCAAGAAAAATGAAGGCTTAGAATTGATTTCCTAAAGTAGAGATTAAATCCATCACAGGTTTTTAAGAACAAGTAAGACACATCTCTCTTAGGAATGGTATAGCTTGAGTTGATTTTTCCTCAAGACAAAGAAAATACAGTATTTTAGTCTTTTAGGCCTGTTCTACAAATCTAATGGTAAATTATAGACATTGAGATCAGTAAAACTTGTGGATGAATGGTACATCTAAGTCGATCTTCAGAAGAAACAGGATTTAATTCACTGTAAAAGTCTATGGCTGCAGTTTCCTGAGCAGATGAAATAATATTATGATTTATTGCAATTGTGATTGCCACCCAAAAGCTTCCCTGGTGGTGCTTCCCTGGCCAGGTGTTCCCCAGTGTTCACTGAATACTTTTGTGGACCAATTTAGTACACTAATCCTGCAGAAAATGTCTCATAGATGTCTTCACATATTTGTCCATATCACTTTCTTAGCATAAGACAAATGAAAATTCAACCCCTCTGCTACTCTTCTTTTCCTTCCTCCAAACAAAAATATCATATCCAAATGCTTTAGTCTTTCTCCAAAGGGATAACCTAAAAAACTGTCCATTTGGGGCTATTTTCCACCACGATGCTCCATTGGATCAAGCTCCAATAGGAAATGTCAACTCCTAAGGTGCACCAGCAATTCTCAGAAAGCACGATTGAGTCTGAATATGTCTTTCAGAGTTCAGAAGGAAAAAATATTCAGAGAATACAGTACGCTTGGGCAGACAAGGTTTTGCTCTTAAATCCAGTAAGGAGTGCTCTGTGATGCATGCTGAGCTGGCCAAAGTTTAGAAAAATGCACATGACCTTCTCCCTTATCTCTCCAGTTCATAAAGAAATATTTGTATGAGCGCTGTATGGAGGTACATTTCACACAAAATCTTACCCTCATGTTCACCAAAGTCCAAGGATTCTTCTTCTATATAATTTGAGGGCAACTGTAGTAGATGTACTAGAGGAAGCAACACAAAAGTCCTGTACCTCCGCCTTGCAGATGTAGCATTTACATGGTGTGAATGCTCCAAAGAGAGCAAAATTCCCAAGCAAGGCAAGGAAAAAGATGCTGAATGTTTGTTCCCTGAATTCAGAGAACATTTTTTTTCTTTTTCTCCTGCTATAGCCAAATAGGACGTTCCTGTGTCCATCTCATTATTTCTCTTGGCGGGCAGGTCAGGTTTCCATAGGGTGGTGGAAACGGCCTGTCAGAGTGAAAGGGCAGCCGGACGCGTGCGTGTTTGTCTGCAGCTCTCGTCTCCTGAAAACACATCCGTGATCTGCCGGGGAGGCAGAGGAGAGACAGAGGAATTGAGAATTTGCTCCAGACATGGATAACTTGGGCCTGATCCATGCAAGTGAGGAAAGAGCCTGTGATTGCCTTGGAAGAGACACCGGTCTCCATTCAGGGAATAAAGGCAATGATGTCACTATTAGTTCCGAGTCTCCAGGAAGAAGAAGTTGAATCTGTTATTTCTCTAGTTAAGCTTTTCCTCCTTTTGCTTTCAGTATCCCTTCTTCTACTTTTTTTTCTTACTCTGTTTTCCTTACCCCCATAAGCTCTTTCCCCTTTCTGTGCTTGTTCAGGAAGAGATTAATTTCTGCCCAAATAGACAAGATTTTGTCTATTGTCTATCTAATGTCTATCTCATTTCTTAGAGTGGTCTATAGCATTATATTATACCATTATTATGGTATTGTCCTACAAGAGGTAGTAGGTACTTTTGAAGGCCCACTGTACAGAATACAGGGTACAAAGCCTGTCTTTCAATTGTCTTTAAATCCCAAGATAGGAAGCTCCCTCTCTTGCTTGCTCTCCTGGAGGCCTGTGGACACCTTATGAGCTTCCTTGATCATGCCTAGGCCTGGTCTAAAGGCCTTGGGGTGCTGTGCTACCAATGGAGGCACACTCCACTGGAGGTCCCAAAGAATGACCCACTTAAATTTTCTATGGTTCTTAAGAGATGAATAGCTCTCTGGAGGAGCTATTTTTTCTCCATGAAACTCCAGAGGAAGCCAAAGCTGACTAATGTACACACAGTTTCTCGCACCCTCAAAACTTAGCTACATCCTTTTGTCAGAAACCAGTTTTTCTTGTATTGCTGACATAAGGAGAAGCAGATATGCAAATTTTTGGCATCTGATTCTGGAGAAAGTCCAGAGAAAACTGCCAGATATACACATTCTGGTGAAAAGATCATGGAAGGTGTGTTGTTTCACTGCAATGTGTGGGAGAAAAGCAAGTCTGCCTCCTGCGCTTGGCCTGCAGGTGCAATTTAATGATTTTGCAACCAGCTCTCTGCTTTCAAGCAGCATGGTCTTCCTTGTTTCCATCATGGGACCTTCAAGGCATCTCCTCCCTTATGCAACATATTATTCTGCCGAATGCAGAAGAAACGACCTCTGGAAACCACGTCAACAGCCGATGTCCTCAGGAAATGTTTGTGAGTGTCCCAACGAGTTCCTCTCTTTGCATACTTGCTGCTGTAGCTTGCTGGATAATTCCAGTGCCTCTTCCAAAGACATGTCTCCCTCTGGAAGCAATTGGCAGTCACTATTCTTACCCCACCCCTCTCCCTCCCCCTCAAAAAACAAAGAGGCGGGGGGGGGGGGAGAATAAAGGGGAGGAATTCCCTATGCTTTACTGTGAAACTAGAAAACTAGAGTGTGAAAATATTTCCTGTCGTTTTAACAGCTGATCATACTACTACAGAGCATTCAGCAAAGCAAGACCACCACAGTTTGCTGCCTACTGCAGGTTAGAGGTTTCAGCTGGGCTGCAGCCCACTTCACTAGTTTCATCTGTGAGTCCAGCATTTAGTGAAAATGATTGTTTTTTAATGGGAATAAATGCTCTGTTATTCATTGCAGTGGAGAAGGGGAAAGGATGGACTTAGCTTGCAAAGGATGAGGGGACAAGAGGGAAATATTTTAGGGAGTTCCTTCAGAAGATTTTTTCCCAGGGTCAAAAAACCCCCTGTTCTGGAATGTACTCTTGCCTAGTCTCTGCCCATGGGATACAGCATTCAAGATGTCTAAGGATTAACTTAGATAGGCAAGGCTTGTAGGGATATAATTTTCTAAGAATCTTCTATTAAATAAATGAGATGGAAACAGACAAGCTTACAGGCAGACAAGAACTTCTTCAGTCTGAGGCAGAAGCAATAAGCTTCAAGCTAAGTGCATGATGATAACAACTGCTCCAAGTGTAGCTTAATTATGTTAATCAGTTGTAGAAGGGATATATGAGAAGCAGGAGGATATGTTAGCAAGGAAGGGGTGATAAGGTCACAAATCTCTTTGGGACAGGGAAGGAATGATATGGATAATTATCCCTTGTGAAATAGGGAAAGCTTAGGAGGGGTCAAATGAGAGGCAAGTTGTGCTCTTTTATAGAAGGTAGAATCTAAGATTTTCATCAGTAGTGGAGTTTATGAATTATACCAGGCTCATCTCTGAATTTATCTGCAGATCTTTATTAAGGACTGGGACAGAACTAGAGGAAATGCTTGATGAAAAGGGTTGTCCTTGCCAGTAGTTTTACCTCCCCTGCTTTCTGCAAGAGCAGAACACTTTCTATTGCCTCATAGTCCATAGTCAGAAAATCTCTGGTTTGCACAAGATGGTGTCTCACAACTGCCTCTAAGGTCTATGAAAGCTGTTTTGCCTCTTGGCACTGTCCTAAGAACGTGTCTAAGTCACTTCAGTCATCTGTGCTTGATTCACCACCAGTGGAAAAATGAGATACCAAATGATTAATCTCCTTTCTAGGAGCTTCAGGATGATGTATGGAAAAGGAAGAGCATGTGTGGTTAAGGTAGAAGTGCAGCCTAGAAGATGTTCTGTTCCCAAATCTGCTCCTAGTATTGCTGGTGAGCCTGGACATGTCCCCATCCTATGCCTGGTCGTAGTGTAAGCTCCGCTGGGTAGCATCTGCAATGGAAAATCTGACTGCAGTTGCGTTTCCTGAGCACACAGCAATGCTAAGCCATTTTACGAAATACTTTGACGTTCTGGGGTGAGAAAGGTCTACAAAGAGTTGAGCAACAGAAGTGGATGAAACCTAGTCATGCAGATGCGTTTTTAAGATATTTCACTCAGAATATAAGAAAACCTAGAGCGGGAGTCTGCTAATGCAGTTCTTGGCTTTCAAGAATGTATTCCACTGACGAATCTGAGTGCAGAGCGGGAGAGTCTCTCTTCAGCAGCGACCAGAGCCAAACAGGGGTTAGTCTGCATATTCACGGTGATCCAGACTATCCTCTTTTACTTAGCATTGGCACTGGCCTCTCTCTTCATGGGAGTCAGTTTCTTTACCTTGATTGTAAAGGCAGCTTATGGCAGCTGGTTCGGACTCAGAGAAGTTAGTTAACTAAATCTGGGCAGATGAAGCTAGGAGGTGTTTAGGCTCTTTAAGCAACATCTTTGCTCTTTTTTTCCACAGATATGTGTGGGGCTTTCTGTCAATGGAAGGAGGGAATGTTTGATGTGATGCTTTGCTCACAGAAGATTTATTACTCTCCATGTCATGCTAGCACCTTTAAATGTCACACTAATTATCTGTTGTATATCTGCTTTTTTTTCATGATGTTGTCAGCTAGTCAACCCATACGGAATACTTTAAGCTGTCCTCAACGTAAACCTTATGGACACAGCCTGTGTAGGGGAGAGCGAAAATGAGAAATTCAATTCGGAAGTCATATTCACTTTTTTTTTCATGGCATTACATTCAGAAGATTGTGGCACTAATAAATGAGAGGGAATTATATTATGTCCAACCCCTACAGAAGAGTTAGTACCATGCATCATATCTGATATCATATAAGTTGTACAGTCATGAATGGTTGGTGTGATTGCCCTGACTATAAAAATAGGCACTCTTAAAGATTTATATGAAAATGTCAGAAATCTTACCCCCAGAATCCAGAGATGATATTGATTATCTTTCCCATGATAAACAAAACAGCCTTGGCCAACTAATTTGGTGCAGACATCTAAGCTGTTATAACCTTGCAGAGTTTTGAAATTAGGTCGTGAGACCAATCTGTTATCAGATAGCATGTCTTCACAGAAGCTCACAGCAAAAAGAAGAAAACCTGAATCTTGAAGATGTGTCTGTGTTGCAGCACCTTCTAGAGCTCCTCTTGCAGTGATTCAACATGCAGGTTATTCAGGATTGTCCTCTAATTATTCAGTCCAGTTATGTTGTTCTAGGCCAGAACTGTTCATTTCTGAAGCAGCTTAGCTGAACTGTCATTTTTGGAGAGAAGTTGTGTAGACATATGCAAATTAAGGTGAAGCCTGTATGCAACATAATGTGCCAGGATACACAGTAGTTAATTCCTATCACTTTCTCAGATTAAATTTGCTGTTGGTTCGGCTGTGAGCTGGAAAAAAAAAGAAAAAAAAAAAAAAGAAAATGCAGCAATCCACATTAGCAACACACATTTCTTCAGATAAATGCTAAGTATAAAAATATATATGTTTCATCAGAGCAATTTGCAAATCTGGATCTAATGATATAAGAGTCCATCAGGGCTACATTATTCTAAGCTCTGTGCATGAGGTTATTGCTGCTATTATCATACATCCAGTAAAAAGAACCGATGATTCTCAAAATGTAGTTCCAGTAGATTTATTATTATTTTTCTCCTGCTGTGTTGTAGGTTTTTCAGATGCTTGGAATGTGTTTTCCACATGCAGATGCATTCATCATAACCTATTTCTCCACTGTGTTGCAACCCTTTTCAGCTATGTGAAGTCAGTTCTGATTCAAGCAACGATTTCATCCATTGCAAGTATGTGCTATATATTTTAATAGTATGTGCATGTATTTTAATAGTTTAGGGGGCATTGTTTTGATCACAAAGTAACCTTCACTTTGTTCCTTTTGCTCAAATCAAATCAAACCACTGGAGTCCAAACACTGCTGCAGATGATTTTGAAGAGACAGAATCATTGAGG
Source organism: Nothoprocta perdicaria (assembly GCF_003342845.1). NCBI lineage: Eukaryota > Metazoa > Chordata > Aves > Tinamiformes > Tinamidae > Nothoprocta > Nothoprocta perdicaria. The sequence goes on from NW_020455633.1 coordinate 415,938, forward strand.
AGGGGAACGGCCCAAGCCTGCTTTGTCATGGGGCAGGTGGGACAGTAGCTATGGGGACTACACCAGGAGCTCTGTGGGAAAGAGGCTCTGCTCTTCTGTTTAGGATCTGGATGAGTTGCAAAGCATGATGCTTCACAGTCTTTAGACACTGGTCTTTGACATCTCTCCATTCCCTGTCAAGTTACTTATCTGGAATTAGATTACATGGATCTTATTCAGGGTGACAATGAAGCCACCACGCACAGAATGGTCTGATCTAATATTCTTCTTATTAATAATAATATGCAACTGCATCTAGGCAGCCTGTTGAGAATGGCACATGAGTCATGCTAATTCATGAATTATGCGACAGAACATGAAGCTCCAGCACCTGGGCTCATGTCCTGTTGCTGTTCAATTTCATACCAGTAACCAAATCATCTGTAACCAAAGTCTGTTACAGCACTGATGTGGAAAGCATATAGCTACTCTCACTTGCAGTTATTGAAGATAGAGTTTTAGATGAACTCATCTGGAGGGTCAGGTATGAAAATAGAAAATAGGTTATTTTATATAAGTATATAAGTATATTAGTATATAAGTATATAAGTATATGCAGGCATGTGCTTGCTGAAACATGTATGTGTGTGAAGGAGAATAAAGAAAGAGGAGATTTGTAGTGCTTTCTACCACTGCTATATTTTCTATTCTATTCTGAAATACGTGATAGTTCTATATCAGGAGTGGTTTACCCAGGAAGTCAACTCCACTCTCACCTGCTCATCTGTCTTACTTTCTCCTAGGTTGTTTTCATTCACAAACCTGTAGTAGCTCTTCCTTAAGAGTCAGAGTTGGCTCAAAGTTGTTGATTTGACCTAGATGTTAAGAACAAATGTGATGCATTTGTGGAGCTGCTGCAAACAGGGCTTCACAACCACTGAAATCCATTTCTTAAATATCCAGTGATGGAAGCAAAGGCTGTTCTCAATCAGATGCTGGAAACCCTTAATAGAAACCCACAGCAACCCTTTGACTTCAAAGCAGCTACATCAATTTATTCCAGAAGCAGATCTAGCCTGCGGCAAATGCCGGCCTCCTAACACCTTTCTCATGACAGTTTCTCCCTTCCCCTGTGTAAATCCATGCCCAATTCAGTCCAAGGATATGTCCACATACACGTTCAAAAACCTAATTGTACAAATGCCATTTATAACCCTTTCCTCATACAGCGACTCAAGTTTTGGGATGTGGAAGTGGGAGAATAGTGCATGCAGTGGACCCATGAGATAGGCCTAAATGCTTTGTTTTTCATCTGTTCTCCACCTTCTGTAGTCATCTACATTTATGCAGAGGACAGATGAAAAAGCATCTCTTAAGATAAAGAGGTTTCACAAACTGAAGGTAAAGTGATCTGCACACAGGCATTAGGAGTCTATCCAGCCAAGCTGACCTTTTTCAGGGGGAACATTTTACCAAGTGGAAAATACTACCAATTAATAACATTAAATTAATGGGCGGACAATCATTTTGCTTTATTTTTTTCCCTTGGACAGTTCTGAACAGAGCTGTTATCTTTTCGAAATCAGAGGTGTGATCTCCCTCTCCTCTCTTCTTTCCATAGCCTAGAGGAATAAAATAAGAATAATAAAAACCTCATCAAATCATCTGTTTAGTCTCATCTCCTTGGTTTTGTTGCTGGTCAGTCTGGTGAAGTACTGAGCTGGGAATGTGAGTCTGTAGTGTCAGTGTTCATTAACGTAAATACGAGGAAATGGAAAAACATTCCAAGAGCTGGATTCACACTTACACTAAGGTCCCTTTTTACTGCTTTGGCAGTGGAAAGAGACCAAGAAGTGGGTGGGCATGTCATTTAGTAGTATGTTCCCATGCTTGCAGCACAAGTACTTTCTCACCTTTCAACAGCTCTACTTAAATTTGCTAAGATGGACCACTGGAGCTAGTACTGCAAAGCTTCATTCATCAAATGGCTCCTGCTTTGGTGACTAGTCATATTTAAATATCTACCAGTAGCAAAGGGGTAGCTTAATTCATTTATATTCACCATTACATGATCTCCAGCTGAAAATCAGGGCTGGGGTTCTTTTCACTTAACTTTATATGGTGTAAAAACTACTTCAGAGTTGGCTTCTCTTTTCACAATTGATGGCAATATAGTGAACACAATCAGTAGAGACCATTGTCTCCTACTAAAAAACGTGGAAAAATATGGTCAGATAGACTGTGATTTTGATAGTCAGAGTTTCTATCCTCACTCTTTCTGCATGGATGCATGGAAAGATGATCCTCAGCTCTGTGTAGTCATAATACAGAGTTCCAGTTTCCATCTTTGATGTCTCCTGCAGTCTTCTCCCTGTGCAAGCAGACTACTTTGTTTGGCTATTGGCTACCTAGAGCCAATGATGCTGCTGTCTGTGAGTGCTGAGCTGCCTTCAGGTCAGCATAACAAACAAATTGTGTGGTAGACCATAAACAAGTTGGAAAAGATGAAGCTCTGCTTTAGCTGTGCTGTCATCAGTGGCCCCCTCAGGAACTCCTTGAAACTCCTCCAGATCTGACTCCTAGATAAAGCCTATGCTTCCCAATCTTCTGTGGACACTAAAATCTCAAGCTCTTCTGTGGTTTCTCAAAGGCCATGAGGGGACTGGTGTTATCAAATCTGAGGCTGCAAATGCCAGAGGAGTCTTCTAGTGAAAATGTGGAATAACCCTTAGGACCACCTGTACTCTGCAACAGGGGAACCAATGTACCTCTTCCATTACAGCATCAGATGTCCTGTTTTTTATGCAGCACCTGGATGCTACTAGCCATGTTTTAAACATATACAGCTCTTTCCCTTACCTGTCATCATCTCCAAGTGCTTGGCATCACTGAAAGTAGCAGCTGAGCTCAGGACAGAAGTAACTGCATGAAAATCATGTGATTGGTTTACATTGGAGAAGATTTTAAATAATCCAAAGAGCCCTTTTGGCCTTAAAATGCAGAAATCCTTTTTTTCCTACCCTTGTGGCTTGCAGGAGTTCAAAGAACACACAAAGCATCTGCTAAAAGACTTTGGACTAACATCTAGACTCCAAAGCAACTGTATTCCAAATATAATGAGCAGCTTTTCCCTTTTGGATGTTCTAGACAGAAATCAAATTCAAAGTAAAGGGCAAGTAGGACCCCTTAAGGTCTGTGAGTCCATCCTCCTGCCATCTCAAACTTCAAAAAAGGATCAGCTGAAAATCCTTGCCGTGCCCAGTAAATACCAGAAGTTGTGAAGCAATTTCCTGCAGCCTGTGACACTTTTTTTTTTTTTTTTTTTTTTTTTTTTTTTTTCAGAGAGCAGAGGAGACTGCTAGATTAAGAGAGAAAGGAATAAGAGGAGGGAAAGAACATGCAGCAGTGATGCTGGGTCCTTGTCATAGCAAGGAATTAATTACGAGAAAATCTTCTCCCCTCCCTCTGTTCCCACTGTTTAAACATAAACTAAAATAAATGAATAAATAACTCCAGAAAAGCAGAATGATGTCATCAAAGAGGAGACAGAGAGAAAAGAGTGTATGAATATCTCTAAGAGGCAGCTTACTGCGAAGAGCAGAGTTTTGGACTTCATATCCTTTCTATTTTCCCTTTGCCAACCTTCACTGAAGTCTTGTCTCCTCCAAAACACTAATTCCCCAGAGCGCTGGTGGGACAAGTCGATGACTCCAAGAGGCCTGCTTTTCCATTGGAGATTTTCCATGGGTATTTGAAGATTTATTCAGGTCTTCATGCATTAAAATGCTGTGCACTGAAAGATGACGCTGAATGGAAAAGCCAGTCTACCTCTTGCAGAGATGCCAACTGTAGCGACGGCCTCATGAGTTTTGCAATATTTATGTTTTATTTTTCTCTTTAAGGTTCCAGCTGCTGGAGTTGTATGACTATGTGAATTTCTAAGTTTTACATTATAAACTAAAGCAAACCAAGAGATGTTTCTATTTTTTTTTGTAATTACAAGTGATATATCAAACTGTAGGCATGACAGAGTACAGATAAAGAGAGTCTTCCTTCTAGTATTTCTAAAATGAAAATCTTCATGATTTACAAACTGGCCCTTTAATTTTCAGCAGTCTTTGAGACATGTCATTTCATTGCTGGAGACAGCAATGCCCAAGTTCCCCACAGCTGTCTCTGCTTATACCCTGGATCAATGTGCAAGAATCTGTGCTATTCAGTACCCAAATTGTAGGCTACAGACATGTAATCTCAGATTCACACAAAATCTTGATCTTCCAAAATCCCCAGGAGCAAAATGAAAAAGATGTGTCTGGTAAACCTTTTGTTTTCATTGACTTAAGCCACTGTCCCATGAAAAACTTAAGGTTTTCCCATTCACATATGGCAATGCAACAGATTTAATCTCATGCCCTCATTTCAACTGGTAAATTTTTGTGCCCACCAGACCCAAACACCACTGGATTGAATTAGCTATACTTTATAATAGTTATCTTAATTCTAAATATACCTTACTTTTGAAACTCTGAATCACCTAATTTACAACTTATTCACTTTCCACACACACACACACACACACAAAAAAAAAAGCATTAGCACAAAGAGCTTTCACATTTGCATTTTTTTTTTCTGGAGGAAATTTGGGAGAAATGAAGCAAAAGAAGGGAAAGAATGAAAACTTCTTGTTCTCAGTGTTTTCCTGGAATATATTAGGTACTAGGATTATCTCTACATAGCATTTGCATAACTGGAATTAGAGAAAGGTTGCAAAGTTATAGAGGGAGAAGGAAACACAGAAGGGCAAAAAGGAAAAAAAAAAAAGTGAAAAGTAAATTCAAAATCTCCTAAAACATACCTGTTCATGAATTAGCTAATCCTAAATAAATAAATAAATAAATAAATAAAAATAGCTGAAAATTAAAGAAGTGAAATAGTAGAAAATATACAGATCCTACAAAGTGTGTTGAAAAACTAAAATAACATCTTGCCATGCTGCACTGCTAATCAACCTACTGTGTTTATTAACTGTAAGTGATTTTTTTTTCAAATGTTCAGAATTTCTTTTGCTTCCTTTTCTATCTGACTGAAAAGAGTACTCTATCTCACATTGCCAAGAAACTCACTTTCCTTCTGCTTTTAAGCTCTTCTGTTCCCACTGGCTGGGAGCTTACAAAGTGAGTAGGTTGTGGTGGGGTTTTCAAGGTGGTGTTTTCATGTGGTCCTCAGTAATTGAGTTGCAGATGAAAATGCCATTGGGTTTGATTTCCCATTTATTTTGATTTTATTGATAAAAAAAGCAATGAGTGTCATCTGGAAAGAAAAGAGGAAAGTGAAATTAAGCTGGAGGGAAAAGAACAGAGTAAGCCTCTAACCTAAACTATGAATAGACCCTGATTTGATGCATCATGATCAGGTAGAGGAGAGGATTGGGAAGATTTTCCTGAAAGGTTTCAGGTAATATAATCCAGAGCAGATTTTTTTTTTTTTTTTTTTTTTTTTTTTGTGTGTGTGTGTGTGTGCCAAAAAATATCTGCCCTGGTCTTATTAATAAATAGATAGATAAATATATTTTTTAAATCATTTCTTCCCCCTGAAATACCATAAGGGTAGAACTTTATGCAGCATTTCAGAGTCAGAGACACAAGGTTTTTATTTGGAAATGCCACAAGAAGCAATGTTTTTATGTGATACTTCCAAATGAAGAACACATGGTTGTAGAAAGAGCCTGGAATGGTATTATCCCTTACAAACACTCCTGTTAAAGATAGCTAACTGAGTAAATGTGTGTTTTAAGCGAAGATGCCTGAGAAGAGGAGCAGGGAAAGAGAGAAAAGAACAGAAAACTGTCAGCTGTTTTACATCATATGACCTGCAAGAAGTGATGTTAGGTGTTAAATGCTTCCCATGGACTTTGATGCCTGTTTAGACATTCATACCTTCTGCCAATTTCATGGGAGAGTAAGAATAGAAATAAAAATTTAAAGATAATTAAAGTAACTGATCTGCAGTTTGAAGGATGGGTTTGACATTTTATTGGGTAGATTTGTTAAATAGGGGAAAACCTGATGAGGGCCTGTCCTCCTACTAGTTTTGTCCTGTTGCCTTTCCCAGGTCTCCTACTGCCCTCACCCTTGCCTCTGATCTACAAGGAGTTGCTTTGCTTGTTACACCATGGGGCACGTCTACATGAAACACGTTCTCCACCACTTCCCAGCCATGACTCTCTCGCCTAGAATAAAGAGATAAAATAAATCAGGGCTGAATTCAATGTTGTTTCTCTGCCATTGCTCAGGCAATGAACTGTGTAAGGAGACATGCCACAGGCAATGACCTCTCTGTTGACAGCATAAGGAAAGACTTTGATTAAGTCTATGGCATGAGCTGAACAAGCATATTTTCCAGCCCCGGTGCTGGCCCGTCTGCCATGGTCTGTGTCTATACAGCTGTATTTTGGGTAGAATCTATTCCACCAGATTGAAACGTCCCTGAGCTTGCCTTCACATTATGCCTGTGAAACATTTGGGAGAATTTTAGTCATTCTGGGCAAAAACTGTGGCAGAAGCTTGCTAGACGTCTACTACTACAAGTGATCATGCTCCAGTCACTGTAATACTCCCGTGTGCTGTTTAATTTATGAGGAGGAGATCTGATCCTGATCGCTGTTCTTGTATGGGCTTACCTCTACTGAGGACCAAGAAATGGTGATTCCTTCTTAGCTGGACAGCTGAGTATCACTCATTGGATGCTAGGGTGATCTCAGTCACCGATGCTGCTCTAGGAAGGTGCATAGGTGCTGTGATATGTATTACAAGAGCAAACCAAAGCAGATCACACTTGGGATTAAGGACCGTGAGAAGCTTTTCTTGGACTCCCCATTGCTCTACCTCTTCGTTGATGGAGAGGACATGGCTCAGTGGTATTAGAGAGAATAGACCAGGTCTCCTATACATTGGGACCATAATTATCATCTGCAGAGGAAAGACCAAGCAAGCCCAGCCTGTTTAGTCTGGAGAAGACTGAAAGGGGATCTTATCAATATGTGCAAATATCTGATGTAAAGAAAATGGAGCCAGACTCCTCTTGGTGGTGGTCCATGTCAATACAAGGAGTAATGGGTATAAATTAAAACTCAGGAAGTTTCATCTCTGTATGAGGAAGAACTTTACTGTTTGGGTGACAGAGCAGTGGAACAGGCTGCCCAGGGAGATTGTGGAGTCTCCTTCTCTGGAGGTCTTCAATACCCACCTGGATGCCACCCTATGCCTCGAACTTTAAGTGTCCCTGTTTGAGCAGGTGGTTGGACTAGATGATCTCCAGAGATCCCTTCCAACCTCAGCCATTCTGTGATTCTGTGATCAGTTTGGGGAAACCAAGTTGCTTAGCGAAGACGAGTGAGGACAATAAACTCACACAGAGCAATAAAGAGAGGTTGGACACTCAGATGGGAAACCACATGAGAGTTGGAATAAGCAATTCATGCAGTTCCTCTGGCAGTGGAAATAATCTGAAACAAACCTCATTGGCAGGTTGAAGCAGCTCTGTTGAGAGAGATACTGAGGTGATGACAGGCAGCATGCAGAGTTGTGATTTTGGGAGTTTTGCAGGGCAGAGTGGAAGCCCAACTGTCATTGTGAGAGTGTACTGGAGATGCAGAGGACTGATGTCAGGGAGTAGAGAAGTGAACTTCATCCCCTTAGTGGGCCTGGGGGGAACCGCCGCATCTGAGATGCTGCTATTACTTCTGGGCACCTCATTAACAGAAAGATACAGATAGGCCACAGGGAGCCTAGGGCAGAAGGGAGGGAAAAAATAAAGAAAAAAAAGAAAAAAGATTAAGTGGCTGCAAAAAGCAGCTTATGATTCATGCATGAAGATGAATAGCTTGGCTCTGAAACGACAGCATGGGGAACCTAGTAACAGTCTACAAACACTCGAAGAGAGGTAGGAAAGAAAGGAGATAACTTAGCATGGAGTGAGCAGTTGATACTTGGACAGAGAATTTACCAAAAATAAACCGTGGTAACAAATCAAACAGGTAGAGAAGGCTGTTGGTGGAAATGGTCAAAAAAGTGGAGAAGGCTGTTGGTGGAAATGGTGGACACAACAGAATTTTTGTGTCTATGTTGCTGTTGCTTGATAAACTTTTGAAACATGGGAGTAATTGTTTTGTGTTCTGAGGAGCGAGGGAAAACTGTTGGTTATTGGAGTCATAAACCTCACCTGCATGAATGAGCTGATGGAGTAGTTCTGGGAACAACAAACAGGGAAGCAGTGCACGGGCTTCCTAGATAACAACATCTGGCATGGACATGAAAGGCAGTGGAGAAAGCCATTAGCCCTCAAGAGTCTGTCCCTTGTGAAACTGTTGTTTGCCAGAGTAGGGTGTTGCCAGATCAAAGTGCCATAAGAAAATAAAGAGTGGCTTAATTCCCATTTTGAGGGTTTGTGGTGATCTCAGTGACAAAGAGTTTCCTTCCATCACCAGCATGTGGAGGTCCTTCCATCCTCACGAGTGATCATTAGGTGGCTGGTGAGTGCACAAGTGTATTGACTCTTCTAAATATTGGAGTTTTTTTGCCCTAAACTGTGTTTCTTCTTGGATATTTTTGCTCCAAGTAACCGTCAGTGCCACAGGCATGGTCTAAGACAAACTGAACTAATTTTGCTTTGTATCAAAAGGGTGAAATGGTGCAAGTGAAGAAAAACACAGTCCATCCCCTGGGACCAGAGCACAGAGACCTAGAATACTAGTCATTTGTTCAGTCTTGGGAAAACCTGAAGCAATTTTCCTTCAATTTACTGAGTGTCAATAGTGTGGAAGCCCCATTTAAAGGTATGTTTTAAAACGAGCACTGGAAGAAAACCCACAAGGAGTTAGACTCTAATTGTTGGGTGTCTTTTTTCCCTTCAGCTACATATTTTCCAGTTGGGTATTGAGGGCTTGAGCTGCTCATCAAAATTTTATTTGGTCACTTAACACCCGCTGATATCAACACTGTGAATGTGGAGATTTTCAGCTATAATAGTAGCAGCAATAAATCCCAGGCAGTTTGCAACCCCAGCTATGCACGTGTGCATGAGCAACAGGCAGTGCTCACTGTGCTGAGCCACTGAACATTCGTGGGAGACCATTCCTGCTCCTGCATGGCAGATGAAGAGCTGGAACCCGAGAGTGTAAGTGACTTTGCTGGGAGATTAAACCAATTTGTGGCAAAACCATGAAGTTTTGGTCTTGACATGCGTGCTTTCCTTTCCCAAAGGGTGCTGAGTCTGAAGGACGTTGCACTGCTGAGATGGGAAACCCTGCCTGGCCCAGCTGATGAAAGAAGTTACTCTAGGGCTCTCTCTGAAGCTACCACCAGCTTTTTCATCGAATCTTATATCTTTGAGCAAGCTCAAAGGGAAGCTCATTGGGAATCTTATATCCCAATGAGCAAGCTCTGGGAAACTGTAGATCCAAATAGCTTCCAAAGAGAAAGACAACAGCCAAAGCACTTCACAGTGTCCTCTCAAAGATCTATCTGATCAGTTTAAAAGGACTTATTGCTCCTTTGCTGGTAGAATTTCGTTGACACAGGTAATGATAAAGGCTCCATCATGAACACAATAAAATATGGGGAAAAAAAAAAAGAAAAAAAGGGCTGGGAGCTAGTAATAAGCTGGAATGATCTCTAATTTCACCATCTTCTACAACTTCTGTGGTGTGTGCAGGTCCATATAGTTCAGAAGGTCCATATAGTTCAGATCAATATGTGGCTGTGGGAGCTCTACATGCCAGGTCTTACAGCAGGTGAGCCCTTGAGGTCACAGGCAGAGAAAGGCACTGACCTTGCAACTGTTTTATGAGGTGACAACTTCTGTTAATCTTGATTCTGTTTCCTGCATAGTGGGATTAAGGCTTTGATTCTTTGGCCCTGTGTTCAGGGAACCTGCTGCTTTCTAACCTCTTGCGTCTCCCAAACATCTCCTCTTCAGCAATGAATAATCATCTTGTTTTCCAGGGAAAAAAATTAAATAGATATCAACGTCAAAGTGTGTTATACAGGTTCTCTATAGGTTGAAAGCTGTTCTGGAGCGGCAGGTCTGGACTATTGTGGCAGTGTGTGGGCACCCATCAGCACAGGAACATGAGAGTACTGGAGGGCGGGCTATCTGTGTGCTCGTATGTGTGATGTATGTTTGAAGCCACAGATTGGGGAATATGATGACGCGACAAGCATTCCTTCTCATTCATGCAAGTCCCATTGCTCCATTATGGGAGAATTTTGGAGAGACAGTCCTCTCATCAATGCCTGCAGGAGGGAAAAGCTTTCCATAGAAAGCTTTTTCTCAGTATTTTTTTTTTTTATTCCACATCAGGACAGACATGTTTTTGAAAGCCTCAGATGCTTTTCTGGGTTAAAAAGATCTTTTTTCTCCAACGGACAGCAGCAAAACCAGTACAAAGTCCCCAATTTCCTCACAAAACACATTCCTGCTGGTAAATTTTTAAGTGCCAGGACCACGGTGGCCATCACAGTTTCTAAGCTCATATATCCTCTAAAAGTGGGTTTACAGATGAATCAGTCTCTGAAGAGGCCTACAGCGCCCACAGAAGAGCCACCATTTCCCACCAGCTTCAGACCAAATCTGAGCGGGACTACTGACACCTTCTCTTCCAAACACATACCCTTACAAAGATCAGAATTACTCAGTTCAGGATAGAAAGTCATCCTTTCCTTTCCACCTTCATATTGCCCTCAAAGGTGCCACTAAAAATGTAACATCGAGTTTTCTGTTCCAACCTCAACAATTGTCCTGAGCAACTTGTTCCTCCCGAGGTTGGACCATCACTCGAAATCTTACCATGATCTTTAATGCTTTTCTAGAAATTAGACCAACACTGCTCATTCATATATACCCTGTATTAACATAAGCCATAACAATGAATTTCTTCTGAAAACACTGTAACTCTTTGCTGTGCTTTTTAAAGTAAGAAAGATGAAAAAAAAATGGTGATGCGTTCAGATACTCAAGTTCTTTTTCATGATTCAGTTTAGACCAGATTCTTTTTTTATTTGTGTAGAGTACACTTGAAATGGCAAATATTGCCATCATTCGGTTATTATGGTTATATGAGTCTAAGGATAAAAGCAGTGCAAGTTTTGTTACTATGTTTTCTGCCATAATTGTAAACATTCAGGAATGCAGTTCTTCTTTGAATTTAGACTAGGAAAGATTCTGGAAAATGTTTCTTAGTACTTGTTCTTAACAAATTTTAAGTAGAAAAAGAAAGCTTGAAATAAATCCTTTCAAATCTCTCTCTCAGACTTTGTAATTTCATTATTATTAATACAACATATTTAGTGTCATATGCATTTAACAGTAACATGTTATAATGCGTCAAACAGTGAAAGTAGAAATGAAACATTTTTCTTGATTGAAACAAGATGTTTTTCTTTTACTAAAATGTTTTGCGCTGGCAATGTCAGAAAGTGACAATTCAACATTAATGATATGAAATATTTCTCCTGTCCTGAATGGTATTTTCCCTAAATTAATATTGTTTTCATATGACAACTTGGAATTCTCATTTTCATTCCTGTTTTAATAACAGCTCCTGGAATTCAGGGTGAGGCTCGTCTCACCTGACCAGGACATCTGCTATGTAGATATCTCCATCTGGGTCTATACTCAGTAGAGACCTAGTTCATGTCCTCAGTAGAGCCTAAACTGCTCAGTCCAAGTCAGCTAATCCTAAAGAAAATGCTTATAACATGTCTGGGAAATCTCATCTGGAAATATCTATTTCTATCCACTTGTAGATATATATTATTGGTAGTAGTAGCCAAATCAGGTTTATCTGATATGTTTTACTCTAAGTAAATCTACATTAATTGTATCTTGTTTGCTTTTGGCCATTGTATCTTTAATAACCTCTTTCTTTACACTTTCTGGAATGTGACCTGCTAATGAATTTACACTCACTGACCTCATTTACTCACCAAATGCAAGCTTTTCTTTAATCATATGATGCTAAAAGAGTTTGGAGCAACTTGCTCATAAATATATGTGGCCTTAAACCTGATATTTCTTTCTAGGACAGAGATAATCTTCTCTCTTCACAGTGTTTTAATCTAAAAAATTTCACCATGCAAATCAAGTGCAATAAAAGCATGTGTGTGGGGTAATTGCAGAGCAACTGTTGACACATTTTAAATTCATAAATTGCCAGAATTAGCTTTGTTTTATTCTGTGACCACAATGAAATTTCTTTGTAAATGGGTCTATGCTTGAGAGAAAGTGCAAGAATTATTTTCTCCTTCAATTTACCCGCAGCAAGAAGCATAACACAGTCATGATAGGTCTGAATCACAAGTGCTGAATTCTTTCTATGGGTTTTTGACCCAGCCTGAGATGGGATGTATATGTAATGGGAGCCAGAGCTGATCCCAGCTACCTCGATCACAGCATAGTACCTTACCTAAAATCTTCTGTCCTCTCCTATTATTTAAAGAAGCATTTCAAATAATCATTTCAAGAGTCTCTTAAGATCATTGGAAATAATAATAATAATAATAACAACAGCAATAACAGTAATAAAACGCTTCTTGTGAAACAGACCTCCCAACCAAACTGAGGGAGATGGCCCCAAATGCAAGAGTTTCCTACATGATACAGGAGATTTGGCAGTGGGAGTGGAATTATATCTCATTCCAGACAGTGAAAATAACCAAAACCATGAGGTTTTTCATGGAACAAATGGAAACCATGTGACCTGTCACAATGGAAAAAGCATAGCTGCTTTCAGCTCCCTAAGCCCTGACACTTCTTTTTGATTTAACCACAATAATCTAAGTGGAAAATGAATAAATGTCAAGTTTTTTTTCAATAAATCTGCACACGAGTGAGAATAAGAACCAGAATAAAAGCTTTTCATGACATAAAGTTCATATGTTTGGATCCCTGACAATATTTCCTTTCTATTATTTTTTATTATCATTATTAGACCTGGTTGTACTATTTATTTAAAAAAAAAACCATAAGTCAAGAAACCTACTAGTCATGGCTAAGCCTTGAGTGAATACCCAATTCATAATGAGATGAGCCTGAATCAAGATACCTCTATCTATTATTTATGAGGTTTTTGTTAATCTGTTGTGGAAATAAATAAGAGATGTGTCTGATGCTCCCCTGGACAACGTTTCCAAGTGTTGATATCCTGGTTGAGGATTTATATATATATTTTTTTTTTCTTACAAACTTGTGACTAGATTTTATTTGCAGGAAAGGCCTGCTTTGCAAGCACAGGGGCAAACTACCCAAAACAAAAAAGCAAACAACCAAGCAGCTTACAACTGCCATGTGCAAGGCAGTGAGATTAAGACAAATGTTTGTTTTCACATTCCATTTTCAGAAATGAGATGGGCTGAGCGTGAAATATCATAAACATATGCTAGCAAGAGAACTGAAGTGAGTGAAGATCGTATAGCATGCTTATCTATCTTTTTTTTTTTTTCCAAAATTAATGCTACGCTGCCCATGCAGAGATAGGAATAATGTACATGCAGCCTTATGCAACTTCCAGTGTCAGCGTGCAAGTGGTATTTCAATTGCCCGGCCTTGGAAATTTGCCTTCATGGTGCTTGAAACACGTGAAAAACAGAACCTTGCCATGAAGTTCCACAGCTTGGACAAAGTCAGTCTGAAGTCATGAGATTGTTTGCTATTAGATAAATACACACCTGAGGAGTCAGAAATGGATGGACTTGTTTAGCACCACACAATAGGGTGAAAATGCAAAAGACTTATGTTCTTTATCAAATGCAGTGAAGAAGCCTATGTGATTGCTCTGAAAATAAATTTGTCATATGTTTATGGACCTGTTTGAATTAAAACTGCAAGGATGTGAAAAACCACACTGATGTTCAATGAGTAATATCTTTCAGATGACTTATCTCTAGAAAAAAAAAGGGAATTTCTGGATCATAGACACAGCAGGAAATAAAGACAGTTTCTGACCTTGTAATTGGTTGGAAAAGAAACCTTTGACATCCTATTTCTACTGCTTCACAGGTATTACTAAGAAAGAATAACATTTAGATGGTGTAACAAAAGATTTCGTGTATCACTACAAATCTTGCCTTGCTTTTGGCCTTAGACTATCAAAACTATAAAAGCTTTACTGTTATATAATATCTATTTTACTTCCCAAGGCTAGCTTAGTTCCTAAATTAGATAGGCTTTGCTGAGCTGTGAATAGGCCTCCAAAGGCCTTTATAAGCTTTCTTCTGATGACACAAAAAAATAACTCCCTTATGCACAAGCAGAAAGACATATAAATTAATCCACTCTAACAGACTCCCATTGTCCTTGAGATGGAGGAGACACATTTCTGAAGTTCAGAATTTTGCTCCCTGCCAAATGCTAATCTACCTTTACTGGAAGTGTTCCGCGGCAGGGATAACAGGATTGCTAAAAGAAGGGTCTCCACACGGGTTAAATCACATGTTCTTATTGCCAGGGTCCCATAGTGCACAAGCAGCTCAGGTTTCAGCTCTGCCAAGTTTTCTACTGCCTTCCAAAGTGGACACTGGGGTCAAGAGAATCTACTGCAAACTTGGGAAACGGAGTTCAGGTGGTCAGGATGAGACCTATGAATAGAAATAATGGTGCCAAGAAATAAATATGTAGATTGTCACCTGAAGCATGGTGCATGCAGGACCATGCTTTGATCATTTCTATATGATTAGTAGTAATTAACTGACTATAAAAGTGAGAAGAAAAGCACAGTCCTTTTTACGATCAACCGATTGCTTCACCTGATCAATATCTTTGATTTTGTTGAGCCTTCCTTATTCACAGCCAGCCAATTTGCTTTCCTTTTACTGCGTCAGTTAAATTCTTGTAACATTACCTGCTGACTGGTGGGTTAGGGAAGTCTTGTAAATTGTGGTCCAGCACTTCTCACAAAGACTGCTAAGAGCACATACTGTCCTGCTCTCCTAAAACTAATCCAAACAGTTTTCTTTTGCACCTGTAATTGGAAAAGAATCAGCCTCATGTATGGAATTTATTTCACTGACAAGAGCAGAGCAGCATAGTACACTGATGATAGGCTCTTGAGTGACATATAAGGAAACACCAGCACCCCAGCAACACTAATTTTATGTCGTTAGTCTTGGGTAAAATTAAATTCAGCGAAGAGACATTCTGCTTTTTATAGTTTTCATCCAATCATTAAGGCAGCTTTATATGCTAGCAACAGGGACCAAGAGAATAGATGAAGGACTTCCTTTTTTTAAAAAGGAAAAAAGCCTTTTTTTTTTTTTTCTCTCTCTCAACATAGGTCATTCACTTACTCAAACTGGAATAAACTGGGAAGACAAAGGATTTCCAGCAAGAGAAAGGAAAAGTAGGCAAAATACTTGTATTAATCACCTGGAGAACAATAAAACATCTGGAAAGTGTTACCAGCCAATCTGTGCTGGAACCTAGCACAGGAATGAGTTTTGGAGACCTGTCAAGAGCTCTGGGAAGTGATAGAGGAGTGATGAATAGGTAAATCAAAGTGAGATAAGTGACAAGGAGAAACTACCAAGCAGCAAATGAATTGCCTCATACTCCTCCATCACTTCCCAGAGACCTTGACGGGTCTCCAAAACTCACCCTGAGGATGAGGGCGACCCGGAGGATATGTTCATTGCTAAAGACCATTCTCTTCAGGTGATGTTGTCCAAGAGTGCAAAACAAATTTATAACCTTCATTGATATGCAGACATTTAGCAATATGCTGTGGAGATGTAGATCCCTGGATAGCACATTTAAACTCAACGGCAGCAGGCTTGTTCTTTTCTTCTAGTTATCTGTCAGTATCTCATCAGTATCTCATTAGTAGTCCGTGAATCTCCATTCAGCCTTGAAGGAGTCTGTAGATCAGAGTCTGGGAAAAAAATCATGAAGATGAACACAGTAGAGATAGTAGAACCAGGAAAAGTCTCTTACATTTACATGTATATTCTGAGATCTTAGCCAACAAAAATAAAAATGACATAAACCAGGAGAGCACCATTGGCTTTATGGGCCAGGGCAGGGGTGGGGGTTGCAGTTTATGGCAGCTGAGGCCCAGATTCTGATATTTCAGTGGAATAATTCTGACTTAACTAGTAGAAGAATTCCTTTGGTTTCTGTGGAATACACCCATGCACATAAATTGAAAACAGACTAAGAGAATTTAGAGGGGGCACTCTTTTTCAACCCTGTTATTCATCACTGTCTGCTATCATGGCCTTTTCTCCAATGCAATGATCGATTTAATTATCAGCCCAGCAGTATGATCGTCAAGCATTTCACTGTTGAAACTGATGGTGAATTTAACAGGAGCTGTGAATTTATCAGAGCTTCAAAACAAGGAGCTCAATCTATTGCACGCAGCAGCCCCCAGCAAAATTTACTGATTTGAATTGCTTCAAACTGTTAGATCTGACCTGCAGTCCATGAAGCTTGATACATGCCTCCAGCAAATTGCCTCCGCTTTTTAACAAGTGCATGTGACATCGCTTCTGCTATGACTAGTCCATGAAAAAATGTTCATTTATCAAAACCCCTGTCAAAAATATTCCTGATTTTAGCTCAAGTTGAAGCAGTTTAGACTTTCTAATATAAGAAAGGTATTTTTGAGTTGACCAAGATGGCAGGTATCATGCAGATAGACAAGTGTGATCTAGTCCATTTTCCAATGAAAACTCATCCAAATGACAAATAGAACCTAGCTCCAATCTATGTTCTTAATTTGCTTCAGTGAACTTAGAAGCTTTTTCCTCTAGAGCATATCACAATCTGGCCCCACATATAGGGAATTCAATAAAAATATTCGTCTTTCCACACTGTTATTCAATCTGGGGACATGTTCGTTGCAGCCACAGATATGCACATGGTTTGGGGGCAAAACTAAAGTCTTTCTCTACAGCCACTCACATAAGGTTGACTTGCAGAGAAGTGACACAAAGTGTAAACAGCAGCCTTCATCAAGGCAAAATGAAAAACAAATGTGTTTCCCAGTGCATCCTTCACATCAAAGAGCCAAGACTTGAAGACTAACAGATTCCAGGACAGCCTGCATTCAACTCCAACATAAAAACATAATTAGCACGTTAAACTGTTACATAAACATGTTTGCATTGTTATTTACTAAGCATCGCAGGAATGCTTTGTAACAGCTAATCAACTCAAGGGGGTGAGGAGAGGGAGGAAATGGCTTTGCAGGGAGTAATGAGAAACAAAGATCCCAGACCAGACTTGTTAGAATGGAGAGGAAAAAAAAAAGCATCCAAAGTTTTTGGTAAAAAACTACCATTCCCTCAAAAATTGCTGACAAACAGAGCTTCTAATTCCCATATAACACTTCCCTGTAATGCTGATATTTTATTTCGTGATATTTTAATTATTATTTGAAGTTAGGACTTATTAAGCGCAGATTTTCGGGACATAAATGTGAATCTATAAAGGACTTGGTATTTCAGACAGAAAATACACCATACAGAGGTCTGGAAAGGAATTTCTTTGTCAGGACATTTTATTGCAAGGCTATGAAGACACTGACAAATCATGACTATAGCAATGGCAAAAGTATTTCTGCAGGATTCTGGAAAAAAAAAAAAAGAGGAAAAAAAAATTTTATAGAAACGGAACTGCCTATTTATTTATGGGTAGATGTGTTCTCAGTATGGCAAGGACAAAGGGATGCTCCACAGCAAGAGTAAGATACAATTGTAAAAGATCCTTTCTCTGGTTTGTCTGTGGAAACCGCTATGGTGCCTTGATGCCTCCACTTTGGGTGAGGACTGATTCTGCTCCATTGCAGTACAGAATGGAGAATAGCAAAGAGAGAAGGTATGAGCAAAGATGATCATCTCTTCTAGAAGATCTGTTTAGAAAGAAATTATGCCCTACCTTTTCTCTAACAGCTCTTGGCTTTTTGCCATGAACCCTCACTAACTTCCCTACTGCCTTTATTAATGACATTACATTACATTACATTAATATGACCTGATTAATATCTCCACTCTGTGAGTCATTGAAAATGAGGATTACCAAGTTCTTCTAGTATATTTAATGGCCCAAGATATAATGTCCCTTGCACTTGTTTTTGGAGTGTATTCCCTTGTTACTGTCATGGATGTTAGCACTTAGAAATGGTGTATTTCTTCTTCTTTAAACAAGTGGAACGAGAAGAATATTTTTGTGTGAGAGTTGAGAAAATTGAACAGCTCAACCGCTAAACCAAAGAATTTGTTCAGTAGCTTCTTACTAGAAGCAAAAGCTTTTAAGCATCTTTTAATTATTTGAATGACTTCCTATTTTCTTTTCCAAAACATCATGTTGGCGTTGCACAAAAATTTTAAAAATACTTCAGACTGTTCTAATTTTTCTCCAAAGAAGTAAAGATATTCTGGGATAAAACACAAGAAGAGTGACATCCACTAAAGGAAGAGTGAAAATTCAACCCTCTCTACTGCTTACATCCTTTCGTACTATTTCTTGGATAAGCCACTGAGATCTGGTATCCATGTTATTTTATGAATACCCCGTCATTTTCCTTTGCTCACCATTGTTCCCCACTCTTTAGAAGAAAATGACATGGAGATTCTCATGCTCTGCATTTACCTTCAGTCACAGATGAATTGGCACAAAGAGACCTCCTCCATGGTCATCAGGGACTGTTTGTCCTTCTCTCGGCACATCTAATAATGATCAAAGCCCATAGTGGCTGCCATAACATAACCTTCTCCAGATGCACACACATGTACACATATGTGTGTACAGATGGCTTTGAAGTCTCCTGGGCTTGAAGCAGAGGGCGAGGTTGATTTCTTCTGCATGCTTTGGTTTGGTTTTGCTACTACTATGTTGTTTAAACATACCTTTTCTAGGAACTTTCTTCTTGTTATTCTTATTTTTTTTCTACTCCTCTAGCCTTTTAGCTCTTTTTTTTTTTTCCCCAGATTCCCCCATGATATAGAATTTGCACATGTTCAAAGTAGAAATAAATGATTAACTTTTTTTTTTTTAGCCTTCCATTTTTTTTTCCTCTTTTTTTGGAGCTGGATGAAGGCAAGGCTGTAACACGGCATGCTTTCCTACAGCAATCATGTGAAAGCCATTACAGAGCTGTGCTTAACTTGTACCATATCCTCAGTCAGTCCTTAAAAAAAAAAAAAAAAAGAGAAAAAAGAAGAGACATCAAATATATATGTATGCAGCACTAGATTCCTGTATGGAATCAATCTCTTCTGCATTTCCATTTCTAAGTATTAAAGAAAATTAAAGGAAATTTCATGTTGAAGGAATGTGTATTTTTAAAAATAAATAAATAAATAAATAGGCCACTAGATATCTGAGGGGCCTAACACCAGCAGAGTCATATTCACCTCTAGTTAAAAGGCTGACTTTTCAGGAACGCTTTACCTATTTTATAGATTGGTCAGTCATTAGAGTAGTATGTGAAGAACTTAGTTGAACTCCAAGCCTGGCTATGTTAGATGCTTTAAATAAACAGGTATTAAAAGAGGTCCCTGACCTGAAAAACTTGCAGCCTGAATTGCCAAGTTGCCCAAGGGAAGGAGTATGGTCAAGATGAGGAATTGGTGTACTCTGAAATGAAGGGTGGGATTAATCCTCTTTCTATGAGCTACCCCTCATAGAACAGGAGATACCCCATTTCTCTTACCGAGCACAAAGGGAGTCTAGATGGATGAAGTTTCAATAGCTGAAATCAGATGAGATCAGCCACATTCTCAGAGATATCTCTAATGTTACATAGCACATCCAACAGAGACAAGATCTAATCCTGGGGTTTTTGAGCTTCTGCTCAATACCATAGTCATGAGAGCATCTTTCCTCAGGCAGAGTTAAGATGATCTGTAAATAGTTAGTATCTGTGGAAACTGAATGAACATCTTTTTCTAAAAATCCTAAAAAAAAAAAAAAAAATGTGGTATTGAATCAAGAATTTTATTCTTGCTGGAATGGAATCAAGAATATTATTCTTGCAGAGTTACAAAGGTTTTAGTTAATTGCATCCTTTCAAAATGTGTTTCTATAGAACACTTGAATATGTCCCAAAAGCCACAATGGTCTCCTTCCCCACGTTTAACTTTCCTTGTTAATTTTTTTGCTTAGGGAAAGTCTATCTGATAGTTTAGTGGCGGCATATCCTCAAGAAAATGCCTTTTTTTTTTTTTTTTTAAATCTCTCAAGGCTATTTTTACCAGATTTCTATTTGCATCATCTTAAAAAACAGCACCAAAAACTACACACGGCAACAACCGACTAATTGAAAGAGACATTTGCCTGAGAGGATCAATAAAACTCCTACCCCTGCTAAGGAGGAAAGTAGGACTCTCATGATATCTCTGAACTGCAAGTGGTGTTGCATGATTATGACAAATACTTTAGGAAGAATATCCTAGACATTTTAGGTTCTTGATTGTGGCAGACACCAGATTCTAGTAATGGCCCCCAAAACAGGAAAGACTACTACTTTGCTTAACTTGCACACAAAATGCGAAGAGCTGCTGTTGGGAAAGGCAACACCACCACAGGTCATCCTTGCAGTGAGAGCATAGCTGTCCAAGCCACTGAGTCAAATTCAGATATTTATCATTGGGACTAGAAGATACTCAGTTCCTTAAACCAATGATGGTTTCTGAAGAAACTTTATTTGGTTTGGATTTCCTTTTGTTAGAATAAACAATTTTTTTTTTTTCAAAATATTGCTTCTGATAAGTCTGTTTCGACTATAAGCAATTTTTGCTGTGTGGAAAAAAGGAAACTTTATTTGCAAAGCATAGAAGTGATTTGTGGACTAGAACTGAGTGACATTCCCTCTAGGGTCCTTAGAAAATGATGCTTCTAGTTTATGATGATCTGAAACACCCTACAGTAACGATGAACCAAGAAAAATTGGTAACACAGTTTATATGAGAAGAACATTTCTCATAAGCAAAATGTATTTCGGATTTTTCTTGGAAGGTGTCAGAGATTATATATGTGATTAATGCATATAATTAATTTCATGACTCAGATTCAAGATTTGACACCCTGAATGCAGGCAGAAAGTTTGAGATTTCCTTGTTCTCTCTGCTATTCTTGAGCCTTAGTGTCCTGCACTGCTTTATTCTGATCAACATCTGGTAGCAACATTCTTCCTGGAATCCAAGCTTGTAAATGGTACATTTTCTTCTTTCTAGTTCAAGTACTTTGACTTTTGACAACAAAATTCACCCAAAATTTGTTCATCTGCCTCTGAAGGGAAAACATCCCTTAATCAGCCAAATTGCTTTCATCCAACCAAAATTAATTGATTTTGGAATGCTTTACAAATATATAAATAGTTTATTCATAAGAAAAGGAAAATAAAAGAAAATGGAGAGGTAAAAGAGAGGACAAGGTTATAATATTGCCTTTTGGTGAACTGAATAAATTTTATCAAATACTGAAGTTACAGAAAGATGAACAATATGACAAGGATTCGTTGGAGAGAATAGATCAAGTCTCCTGTAGGTCGGGACCATAATTATCATCAGCAGAGGAAAGACCAAGCAAGCCCAGCCTGTTTATCCTGGAGAAGACTGAGAAGGGATCTTATCAATATATGCAAATATCTGATGTAAAGAAAATGGGGCCAAACTCTTCTTGGTGGTCCTCAGTGACAACACAAGGAGCAATGGGTATAAATTAAAACTCAGGATTTTCCATCTCCGTATGAGGAAGAACTTTACTGTTTGGGTGACAGAGCCCTGGAACAGGCTGCCCAGGGAGGTTGTGGAGTCTCCTGTCCTGATGATCTTCCAAACCCGCCTGAATGTGACCCTGTGCCACATGCTCTGGGTGTCCCGGCTTGAGCAGGGGGGTTGGACTAGATGATCTCCAGAGATCCCTTCCAACCTCAGCTTTTCTGTGATTCTGTGAGATCCAAGGAAAATAAATTAAAAAAAAGCATCACTAAATGAGGGTAAAGTCAGGGATTACTTGAAAGAACCTGACCATTACAAGTTCACAAACCTGATGGGCTGCATTCAAGTAGTCTGAGACATCTGTTATTCTTGCAAGAACACTATCTTCTCTGAAAGGTCATGGAGATCCTCTTGGAGGGGATACCTTGTGAAACGCAAATCTTGCATCTCATTTGAAAATAGGCCAAAAGAATGATCAGAAGAAGTACAAACTCATTTTGATCCCAGGGAAAATCAGGACATGAATCTTCTTGTAACATTTCTAGGCAGATGGAGAAGTGGAGAACAGTCAGCATGGACTTAACAATGGTATATCACAGAATTCACAGAATATTTAAGGTTGGAAGGGACCTCTACAGATCATCTAGTCCAACCTTCCTGCTCAAGCAGGCACACCTACAGCATGTGGCACAGGGTGGCATCCAGGCGGGTTTTGAAGACCTCCAGAGTAGGAGACTCCACAACCTCCCTGGGCAGCCTGTTCCACTGCTCGGTCACCCTAACAGTAAAGAAGTTGCTCCTCACCTGGAGACGGAACTTCTTGTGCTTCAGCTCAGTCATCACTGATATCAGTGTTTTGTTACCTGAGCAGCTGGGTTGGGAAGTGCAAATTACTTCAGGGATGGAAGTGCAAATTACTCTGGAACCAAAGAGTCACTGAGAAGCTGAGATGGAGAGGCTATAGGAGACTGTGGTTACGGACCTCTTGTCTGGTGTTCAGAGCTTCGTGCATGTTTACATCCTGACTTCGAGGCTATGTCCTGCACTGATCTGCTCTCTTGAAACTAGTGATTAATCTTACAAGCTAGTAATTTCCTTGTGTCATTTTAGTGTAGAACATGCCAAATGGGGATGTCTGCCAACCAAATATCTTTAGAATAGATTTAAGGAAAATTCTCCTGTGGATATTTGCTTTCTTTTCCACTGCCATTTCACAGAACACTGCAGGCAGAGCTATCATTGTTGTAGGAATTGCCTGGGAAGAGGTAGCGCAGCAAAATATGTCACATGTTTGTGCTGCTCTGCCTCCAGTAATGCCAGAATGAGGTTCATTTGCGATTCTTCTTTCAGAGAGTTTTCTGAGTTATACCGGTATTTTTGAAAACACTCTCAGTAATTCATCATTTCCTTATCAACAGTTACAGGAAAGAAAACATCATCTTTGGAGCATGCTGGACTACAGGTGCAGGATAATGTGTGGGCCAATTTTACTGGTTCTATTTTATTGTATTGTATTGTATTGTATTGTATTRTATTTTTTATTCAAGGACAGATCTCCTTCTCCTTTGAAACATAAAAGTAGCCAAACATCTCACTACATGGTCAGTGTGAACACGTGGACTTTCAGCACTGATATGTCACCTTCAAAGTATTGTCTCCGTGCAATACGGTAAATACATAGCATTCAGTGTGGATATAATTTTCCTTGTATGATTAAATGATTCTATGATCTGCTTGTGCAAAGCAAACTAAAATGGTTTAAAAGAGACTACTATTTCCCAGAAAGGACTGGAAAGATCACGTTGTTTAATAAAGCTATTTTTACAGTCAGCATTACTTTGCACTTCCCGAGAAGAATTAATTCAGATAGAACCGTATAACCTGGAGTCTGAGTCACAGACATCATTTTTAGGCAGGCTGAGATTTGATCGTCCTCCCCCACACCTCATGCTTTATAGTAAAGGCTAAGCTGATCCACCAAACATTGCTTTTCATGTAACCCAAACTGAAAGCAATGTGTGGCAAAGAAGGTTACAGTTTATTTTGAGCCTGCTGTGTCACTCAGACTTGGCCTGAGACTTACCCCTGTAATCAGCAGTCTTGGCAGTAAGTCCCAATGGCAGCTTTTTAGGTTAGAGAGTGAAAAAGTGAAAAAAACAATCAACATTTCAGCATTCCAGAGCCAAACAGGCAACCTTAAATAATCCCCATTATTTTTCTCAGCCATTTATTTTCAGTTGTTTAATTAACTTTATTTTCCTTTGATTTGTTTGCAGACAAGCAAAAACCATGCAAAAGAACAAAAGAACAAAAATAAGTTCTCCTCTGAGTAGAGATATTGATGCTAAGAGGGAAAAAAAATTGCTTATTATTTTCTGCAAAGAACTTCAAAAGCAACAGTGGGAGGAAAGCACTGAGCTAATGGTATTCTTTCAAAGCTGAAACTAACATCTTTCAACTTATGATTTTAAGAGCATTGGAGAGGTCCAATTATTAGCTGTGAGCAAAACACTAACATTTTTCAATGAATAAGCAAAAATAAATATAAAAAAGAAACAACCCTATGAACTACCTTCCTAGTCCAGCACCGTTATAGGCTGTCCTAGGGTAATCAGGTGGGATGAGCAGCCCCATATCTCAAGTCTGTGTTCTCTCACGTCCCTAATAGTTTCTCTATAAAGTTTGATTCTTTTCAGGATTCTTTTTACGCTTTGATTCTTTACATGTTCTCTTTAGATTTTTAGGTCTATCTATAGAGAAACTTGATTTTAGCTCTGCAAATAAGTTTCAGCAATGCCTCCTATCAGAGAAGGAGTAGTGCTACCTTATACATAAACTTCATGTTATAGTAAATGGTAGTTGGACTTCAATAACACAGACCATCCTTAGCCAGAAGTGAGACATAGTTCATTAGTTTCTGATTATGATCAGCTATTAAAGAGGATTGGTTTTAATTAAAGACATTTATCATCATCTCTTTAATTTTTCTAATTGCTTCCACATTTTTCAGAGTTCTTGCACTGTCTTCTATTTTTCTATTGACAAATCTTGTTTAAATTAAAAAAAAAAAAAAAAAAAAAAAGTCATGTCTTGACTTATAAGTGCATTATTTATCCAGGGGAAAAAAATGAAAAAAAATGCCATTTTACTTTAAAGGAAATAGGTCATCTGCATATTGCATCAGATATCAGTTTGTAGTTTGTTACTTCCGAAGGCCTTCTAATCAGGTTATGGTTTTCTCTCATTTTGTATGAAGCAGGATTTTAAAGAAGACAGAACCACCTTAACATATTTTACACTACTATTAAGGCGAGATAAGTTAAATATTTTTGTAATAACTTTTTTTTCCCTTTTTAATCTTTTTTTTCATTAAACACACACTGAATACCCTCTGCTTGTGTCCAGAGAGCTTTGATAAATAACACCATGCACGGACTGGATTGCAAAACCATTTCTTATATTTTTTTCCTCACTAATAATTTTATTGACTATAAATTATATTTGACTGCAGCAGCATAAGCAAATGTCATTCTACCACTCAATTATCTACTTCTTTTTCAAAGACATCTATTCAGTTTAAACAAATATGTATATGAATATGTAAATGTAAATGTGAACTTTTTTTCTTTTTATAAATGTTATATTAATGGCAATTCATCTTTGTGTTAGGTATTTGTGTCACTTTTGTCACGTAGGTATTTTCTGGATAAATCAGATATTCTCAGGAATGTTTCTTGGATATACTAGCAAACGCTTCATTTTAGGTAGATAGTTCCTACACGGCGGAGGGCAGCTGCATGACACAATAGTTCTTATCTCTGCAGTGTCGTTTTTAGAGTAAGTACTTTGCATTTTTGAAACAGTGCAATCCTGATAGTGCAGTTCATAAAAACAAGTTCAACGTATGTTGCCTTTTTGAGAAGATTTGTAGCATAAAAATAAAAGTGCAGAATAATAAAACTGGTAGGGCCCAGAAAGCTGATCTCATCCATCCCTACAGCCTTCCTGTTTGATAGATTCTTTTCCAACTTTTCTTAAGGACTTGTAGTAAGTAGTTCCACAGATGCCACAGGCACTTCAGGTTAGTGAATTGCTACTGGTGCTTTGCTTACATTGGAAGCTATTCCTGATATCTAAACTGGTTTTTCCTTGATGTAATTTAATTTAACGTGTCGCTCTTTGTGTCTTAGCCCCTGAGAGTAAATTCTTCAATTCTTCTTTTGTAGCAGAATTCCGTGTAATCGTATTTAAGGTGTAAAACCTAATTCTCTCAGCCTTCTCTCATTTAGACACCACAATTCCAGTTCTTCATGGTATTTCCCCTCCTCCAGATATGTTTTCTTCACCTCATTGTTCTTCTCTGGGTTGTCTCCTCCATCTTCTCGATGCTCAGTGCTGAGACCTCACCAGCACTGAACAAAGCACAAAGATTACTTTGTTTTTCCTACAGGCGGTAGGAAACCCAGACTGGTTACTGACATGGATGTTCCACTTCCAGTTCCAGGATTATCTCATTTGCAACCAGCTTGGATATCTCTCTACTTGTTGCAGAATAGGCAAAATCCCCTCAGTGATTTTTAAATCTTTCCATTGATCTAAAAGAAGAATGAATATGAGATTTGAATTATCCAGATGTTGCCACCAATATTTAAAACTGAACTAAAAATTAAAATTTTCAGTTTTAAAATATTTAAAACTGAACTAAAAACCTAATAAGCAAGAAAGTAATTTGCCATAGGCTACTTCCTGTCCAGGTGACTTTTCATATCCTTACTCTTATCCACTGCAACTTCTGTTCTTTGGTGAGCTATTGAGAACCTTGTAAATCATCTCAAATTATGAAGACTTTACAGAAACATCTCTTTTTTAAAACTTTTCTTTTGTGTAGGCAAAGCAGTCTTTTCCCCTAATATCAATTTGTGAAGTAGCTGAATACTTTTTATTGTCATCCCCACTGCGCTCACCCACCAAGTCATCCTCTGGTAGAAAATGTTTTAGCCAAACTCACTTTTTACTTCATAAAGTTATAAACACTTGAAATCAGGTCCAGGTAACATTATCTGTTTTGCTACACTGACTGCAGTTAAATGAACCATTATTAGAAGTTAAATAAGTTTGTTGCATTTACCTCAAAGGCTGTACTGTGTCAGGAATAGACACAGAACTGATCCTAATACAGGGTAAGACACTTCCTAGGATTATGACATATGATTCTGTGACACATGTCCCATGACTAGTGAGGGCTGAGAGGGCTGCAGAAACATCATCATCTCTTCCCATTTGGTTATTAGTTATTTCTATCTCTACAGAGGAGAAAAAGGAAATTTTACCTCCATCTCATTCCAATATTTAGTACTTTATACAGGACTTCGAAACACTAGCAGAGTTCCTCACTAAGAAATTCTGTTATTCGTTTGCAGATGTTACTAAATCACATGATAGAGTTGTTATTGCCTTGGGAAGCTGCCTTAGGAAACTTGAGGCACAAAACATATTTTGTAGAAAGGATTCAAGAGCAATAAAAATATGACATAAATAAATGGACCCAAGTTCACACAGATTGCTAGACTACAGAAAAAGATGATTTTTAAAAAAGTTGTTAATCTAGTGCATTTTATGGCAACATTTTGCAATAAAGATACCCCTTCCTCCTAAAAGAAACTACTAAAGGTGCTACACTTCTCAGAAGAATTGAGAATCTGGCACCTGTAGAAATTCTATAAATTTAAGAGCTCTACACATGGTCCACACTACTGGATCGTGCTTAGTATTTAAGTAATAATACATATTGGGCCTGCTGATTTTTACAGTGTAAATTAAAGTACAGAAGATAAACAACAAAATCTATCTTTCAAAGTCCAGCTTCTAAATTCTTTTAGAATTTTGGCATAGGCTTAGGTAAAAGGGATTATTTCAATAAAATCTGTTTCCAGTGTTTCGTTTATTCCAGTGCATGTTCTTTACCGCTATCTTTTAAGTCCTAGAAATCCATAATACCGTAAACATACAGATCACACTGATGCTTGTTTCATATGTGATACTGTTTGTACCCATCTGAACTTATTGCAGTACAATGGTGTTGAATTATGAACAACAAAGGTTGATAGTGCTTCAAATTGTATATGCTATGTAACACAAATCTAAAATAGGTTAATAACAAATAGTACTAATGTGAGGAGAAACAGGCTAAGTATCCTGAGTTTTCAAAAATGAAATGAAAATATAGAGGAAGAAAATAACTCTAGAAAATAGGACTCAACAGGTCCTAATAAACCTGCAAGATATCAAAAGAGACAGCTCAGGAAAGAGATATACTTAGTTTTCAACTGGAAAATCACAATATATTTTTCCATTTTTTTTTATATATAATATCTACACATATATGCACATATGCACACACATACATAAATATATGCATGTACATATATAAAATATATATATACTGCAAAATTTTGCTTAGAATGTTTTGAAAGTTACAATAGTAAAGGAAGAAATAGACACAGTTTTAGCACATGAAAGAAATGCTGTTTGATTATAGAGGAATCTGATAAGTGAAGTCATATACTGAGGAATTTACTATATCTGTTATTTTTCACTAAAAATCTGTTTAATGTTTTTAAGGAATTATTACATTTTTTTTCCCTCTGAATTACTCCACAAGAGAGAAAATGCTTGAGAAAGTGGGTGTACTTATTCACTGCATCTTTCAAACTGTCAAACTGTCTGCAGCAGAGGATGTCAGCTCCTTTTCAAAGTATGTGTAAGTCTCAATGAATATATACATTGCTTCTGGGGCTTATCCTTTCCAGGGGAACAAAAATCTCTGTATCTTTATAGAACATTACATGCTTTTCCAACTTAGAAATGCCCTGTTAGATTACATACAATCCACCAACAGTCATGCAACAAGTTCATGTATCACTTTCATAATACACTCCCCAGGATGATATTAAGAATTCTGAATGAATTTGGTGCTGAATCTCATCAGAAGCACTGATCTATGTTGCATTTGATGAAAGAGCATTTTCTTTAGTTATCAATTGATAAATAGTAGCAAATATTCTGAAATAATCCATTTGCTCCTGTGTGGAAAATCTACTCATTTTTAAGTATTGTACATCCAGAAAAACACACAGACAATATGGTGGTGAACTACCACTTTTTTCCACATAATGTTGTTAAAGGCTCTGGATATGAACAGAACCTGTAGACTCCATTTTCACTCATCTTGAAGATAACTCAGTGATCGGTATTAAATGAAACACTTTGAGAAGCGGACATTCTTGCTGGGGGCTGTGAGAGTAATCAATATCTAATAGTTTCTAAGGAAAGCTAATATTCAAAGTCAAGCACCTTTTTACAAAAAAAAAAAAAAAA
>NW_020455634.1:0-2000 GCF_003342845.1 Nothoprocta perdicaria
GTTGGAAAGCGTTTTCATTTCCCTTCTATACCCTCCCTCTCCTTTTTTTTTTTTTTTTTTTTTTTTTTTTCTCTTAAGAAAGGCTATTCTTGTACACAGGAAATTGGATTCCAAGACTTTAACATAGGAATCTGGAGAGATTACTCTTATTTTTACAGTATATACTTGGAAAAAGAAACTTGGGTTTCTGAGATCAAATGTTAATTTTGTGATGCTGTTTAGTTTGGGGTTTTTTGTTTTGATTTATTGGGTACCCTTTTGTAGGTTCTAGTTCTTCAGGCCTTTAAACTTGTAGTACAAGCAAAAAAACAGCAAAAAAGTGCTGCCTAACCCCTTATCTATTTAGTTGTAATGACATGTGCATTTATGAATGTTAAAGGAGCATTAATGAACATGCAGGCTGCTTATTGTCTTCTTTCAAATCTGGGGTCCCAGTGGGGAATTGGCTGTTACAGAGGGGTTTCCTATAGTCAGATAAAAGCAAGTTACACTTCACTACACTGTKCTTTGGTGTCACTGTAGCCTTGCTTTTGTGATGCTGTGGATGAGGTGCACTTGGAAAAAATAATACAGCAGAAAGCAAGGTAGGCATGGATCTTCAAAGGAATATTATTATAGGGCTGCTTTTGGCACGGTAACAAAAGTGTAAAGTCCCATTAAACTGCATTCTTAGTAGCACTTATTAAATGTTCTAGGTACCAAGAGATTTAGGAGACAGGTATCCTGCTTGGCAGGGCTTATGTAATATTTTTTTCAACTTCTCTTTTAAAGAAACTGAAGAAGTTTTTAAGGTGAAGAAATCGAGTTACAGCAAAAAGATTGTAAAACAACTGAAGAAAGAATACAAAGAAGATCTTGAAAAATCAAAAGTTAGAACAGAGGCCAATTCTCCAACGGATGGTAACTGCAATACTAACAGTAACTCTTATTAATGCCAAGGATTAAGTATTCTGAAAACAAATGACTTATTTTCAAGATAAACTGTCAGCCTTTTCTTAGAGCTTTAAACATTTAAAAGTGAAGTAAAGGATGCGTTAAAAATAGTTATTGGAACCTCACAAATGCTTTTCTGAAGCTGGTAACATTCTTTGAATCTTTTTGGTGTGGAAATGAAGGTGGAGGGATGGAACTTTTCTGAAAGTTTATGAACACAGTTGTTGGCAGACCTCAGTCATTTTCATATTGCATTGCTGTTTATTTTTGTCAGACAAGTTCCTCTTAATGAGTAGCTTAGAACTGCAGGCAGTGCTTATCTGACAGAACGTGCGGTTTCTAGAAAGGGACAATTATGGGGTGAACAGTGAGGTGTTCCCTATTAGGTGCATTACTCAAACAGCTACGTGTTCCAGGAATTGTCCTTAAAGTGGGGAATAGCTGATGATTTTGGTGGCAGGGTGGAAGTGTTAGAGCAGAAGGATTTTCTAGCATCGTACAGTCCTTCATACCTTAGAATAAAGCTAAGAATAAACCTGGACTTTCGATTTCATCGTTCTTCTGTTGCTGTTGTGAAAGCCCATTGGTAAAGTGTAAATGCTGCTTTTCCCCTTAGTTCCTGTATAGATGTGGTAACCCATTGCACCATGAGCACAAGTGCAAGGCTCATGGTCTGCAGGTTGCAGTGATACCTGAAATACATGAAAGTTGAATATGGTCCCAAGTATAAATTTGCTTTTTTAAATTTTTTTAAATTTTTTTTTAAACGGAAACTCTAATTCTGTTAGCAAGTAACTTGCTACTAGAATGCTTAAGTTGCCTGTGCAGTGGGGCTGTGTATTGGCAGAAACAGAAAGGGTGATTTCTGTAGCTAATACTCAGGGGATCTGTGGAAAGCTGGATCTTCATTCTTGCTTTTGCCGCAAGACTATATTGGGCAAGTCGAGAAAGATGTGCTTGTTTTCTGTTTATCTCTTTTATGGTATGTGCATTTGGCTTGGATACAGTGCAGAGACCCCATGGCTGCTACTTGGTCAGTGGTCTGTTTTCTCTTAAAAAAAAAAAAA
>NW_020455634.1:2592-30046 GCF_003342845.1 Nothoprocta perdicaria
TCCGTGGCCAGTGAAATTAGCATTTACTATTTTTTTTTTTTCACTTTGAGTTGTTTGATATTAAAAAGATGCTTTTCACTGGCCTTTTCCAATGAGAGTGAAAGGTGGACTTTGTCTTAACAGTTGAACCACCTCTAGAAAAAGCAGGACTGATCAAGGATATAAATCAAGAAGATGGGACTGCAAACATTGAACAAGGTGAAGAAGAAATGGAAGTTGAAAGTGAGAAGGAAGAAGAAAAACCAAAAGCTGGTGGGGCATTTTCAAGTGCTCTGTCGTCACTAAATGTTCTCCGACCAGGTGGGYTATTGTAATATGTCTGATATATTGAGAAATGCCTTAGCCAGCAGTTACATCAGGTTGGTATATTTGAGGGATTAAGAAATGTTTGTTAGCAATAAGGCCTGCATCTGAGAATTCAGGAAAATGCCATTTTCCAAAGCTGCTCAATTTTACTGTCTCATGGGAGAAAATGCTGCGGTGCAGAATGCTCTAATCTTCATGTCAAAGCYGGGAATTTATTTCTCAACTTGATAAGCTAACAGAATTTGTGATCAAATTAGGTTACTCRATGGGAATTTTAATTGCTTTCAATTAAAACTTTGTCTTCTGTTTGAATGTCTCAGTTACAGGTCTGAAAGGGACCTCAGATATTTCATACTTCATTCTGGCTAATGCAGTTCTTATCAAGCCCGCAGGCCAAAACAATAACTTTAATTTTTTTATTATTATATTTTTTAGGTAGTTTAACTACTTGATATCTGACT
Source organism: Nothoprocta perdicaria (assembly GCF_003342845.1). Lineage (NCBI taxonomy): Eukaryota > Metazoa > Chordata > Aves > Tinamiformes > Tinamidae > Nothoprocta > Nothoprocta perdicaria. Next base: position 3,360 of record NW_020455634.1, read on the forward strand.
ATGTGGTACTCTGCTGCCCGAATACAAACTTCCTCTGCATGCCTGTACTTCAGGAAAATTTAGTAGTAYGAGAAAGAAAATTTCTCTAGTTGGCTCCCAGCTTTTTTTCCCCTCTTTTTGCGAGGGCAATTCAAAAGTAGTGCAGTATGTTCCTAATTTTATCTCTAAAGATAAATCATTTGCCTCCAAAGGCATGTCATTTGAAGTGTGAAGAGAATATGAACTTCAGTCTTTTGTATGTACCTAATCAAAGTAATGGTAAAAATTACCGATACTTTAAAAAATTATGTGCTGGGTGGGAGGGAGCATCCTGTGAAGGATATAGGCATGCTGCATTTTTTTTTACTAGCAATGTTGGCAGTTTTTTAGGCCTGCTCTTCTTATTTTTCCTCAACTGTGCTATCATCTTCTATTATCTTTGTCCTGTTTGGTGTCCTTTGATCTCTGAGTTATTGTCACTTACTGAAATGGCCCTCGTTTTGGGGGGGGGCGGGGGGATGGTTTTTTTTTTTTCTTTTTTTAAACAGCTCCCCCTCTTCCCCATGTATAACTAAGAGTCAGGAGCAGTATCAGATCAAGGAGTGGCACAGCAAAAGCCTTAATATTTCCTCCCCTTGCAGTAGTYGGTCCCTGGAAAGGGCTTCCTCTTCTTGGGCATATTTTCTGTAGGGACATTAGGCCTATGGAGCTGATGGAAGCAGAGAAAGCTGTTTTGGGGAGAATCCTACCTTGGAGAGTTACAGGTCTGAAATGTTGCATGTGTAGCTTATAGCTTGCTTGAAGATGTATCTGTCTGCCAGAGTCTTTGCTGCTTAGGAAGAAGAGGTAGTAGGGTGGCAGAGATGAGTGAWGAGGAGTCATAATACCTGCTTGGTTGCAGTGGTTGTTTACCTGTGCAAACATCTGTCTCCAGGAGAAATTCCAGATGCTGCTTTTATTCACGCCGCTAGGAAAAAGCGTCAAATGGCTCGTGAACTTGGAGACTTTACCCCTGTTGACAGTGAACCAGGTAAAAGCCGCCTTGTTCGAGAAGACGAAAATGATGCCAGTGATGATGAAGATGATGATGAGAAGAGGAGGATAGTTTTTACGGTGAAGGAAAAATCCCAAAGGCAAAAGATTGCTGAGGAAATAGGTAAAATCTTTTCAGAAGGACCATTGCACAGCTGATAAATATTCACATTGTTTCACTGCAAGCGCTCCCTGTCAATGTTGTTACAGAGTGCATTTTTCACACAACAAAATATGTCAGGATCATAACCTGTGTAGTGCTTCTCAGATGTAAATCTTTTTTTTCTTTTAAGTACTGCATAAAGATTTGTTTGTTTAAAAAAAAGTGCATAAACTAGATTCCCATGCTAAGAAACACACAGCTGCACAAAATCCTAGCTGAATTTGCACTTAGGAGCAACTATGATGTAATAAGTATTGGTCCTGTATTTATCTTTTTTTACGAAGTGTATATAGTTGTCAGAAGAGCATTTATTCTTCAGGGTAGCATTCTGCTTGCTGGCAAGCAGGTAAAATCTTCAAGAAAAGGATTTTGAAGATCTAGGTTTTTATAGCGTTAGAGAGCTTTACTAACAGTTGACTGCAAGTATGTCCATTAGATCCTTGAAAAGAACCATCCATGAAAATACTTTGGAGTCGTGTCCTTAGTCCTTTGTGAAGAGCGAGGGAGAATGCGCTGAACTCCATGTTCCCAATGGAGCAAGACTTTCAGCATGGCCCTTCCTGTGAATGTATTATCTCCTTGTTACCTCTTTCTTTTACTCGGGCTCAGGTATTGAGGGAAGTGATGATGAAGCCCTGGGGGCAGGGGAGCAGGATGAAGAGCTCAGCAGATGGGAGCAGGAACAGATACGGAAAGGAATCAACATACCTCAGGCACGTATCTGGTTGTGAACCATTCCTGTTCTGTTTTCGTGTATGTTGGCTGAATCCATTGCGAACTTGTCTAGTTTACAGAGGCAGTTYCACTCGAGATGTTTGGTGTGGAATTTCTGATAGTCTTCAGAATGAAGTGAGAGTTCATATTTTAAGTGTCTGGCAATATTTGTTTCTTTTTTCTTTATAAAGAGTATTAGGTAAATTAGGTAAATTAGGTATTGATCACTTTTGTGCTGTTAACTAGCACTTATTTGGAGGTTAGAGTAGAGCTAGAATAATGCCACTTTGAAAAGACTTTTGTTCTYGCTTAGCAGTGTGTTTATAGAGTCTGTGCTGTAACAGCATATGCTTYTTGGCTGTTCCTGGTGTTGCAGCATAAACATAGAGCTGGAAGTTGTACCAGCTTCTGCCATATGTCTCTACACTTCATTTTAGTTATTTTGACAATTACATTAATATATATCTGCCTACGTTTTTCATTTTGCAAGGTTTATGTGAACTAAAATAACTTTTTTTTCCCTTTGGAGTTATATACAGTGTGATCACATGCCACCTCTCTATAGGTTCAACCAAGTCAGCCTGCTGAAGTGAATAATCTGTACTACCAGAACACTTACCAGACACTGTCCTATGGTTCATCGTACGGCATTCCATACACTTACGCTGCCTATGGATCATCGGAAGCCAAGTCTCAAAAAACAGATAATACGGTTCCTTTCAAAACTCCCAGTAATGAGATGACTCCTGTTACTATTGATTTGGTAAAGAAACAGCTTAAAGACAGGTAGGACAGACCATCTTTCTAGACTTAAAGACCTGTCCCCTAGCTTTCTGTTCCTCAGGCACCTCTTAGTGTCGGTGAGCAAATGCAGAGTTTCATCGCTGGAGAAGTTCTGACTGGCACATCCATTAACCAAAAAACAAAAACAAAAAAATGAAGATGACATTGACATTTTGTTTGAAAATCTCCTCGGATTGCTTCTCTGGAAGTGAAGCTTTAAATATGTGGCCATTGATCTTGTTGAAGACAGGTCTGAGTTGCATCTTCTGGACACTGCACAATCTTATAGTCAAGAATTGAAAGGCCAGTGAGGTCTTAGCTTGTCAAGTAACATTTTATTAAGCTGTAAATCAGGTACTTCTGAGTAGATAAAGAATTTAGATTTTAGTCTAAGCAACTTGGGACGTTAAACATTGTAATCTGCTTGTCAGGTATGAGAAGGGTCCTGTTGAATGCACAGCCCAACTGCAGGGAGAAAACATTTCTAAAGAACAACTTGCCCTTTACCTGTCCTCAGAATTGGTTTGTATGCCCCTTGTAGCCTTACAGACTTTGTTAGTCAGCAAGTTGCTAGAGGAGAAAGGTTAGCTCTATGTGAGTTCCAGTTTGTATACTTATTTTGGTAGGTGTACTGTAAAACTCCTTGCTTTTCCCTTTAGGGACAGTTCTGCAGTGTTCTAAGTGCTTTCAGTTCGCGTGAAGGTTCTAGGAGTTGGCTAAGCTGAGTACATTGCACTGCCTAGCTAATTAATTTAGGCCATTAGCCTTGCTATTTAGGTAGAGAGCGGAGAAAGCAGCAAGCTTAAGTTAGAGAATGTCTATAAAATACTTCCCTGGATCTTGCAATGCATGTTTAATGTCTCAACAATCTGAAACATAGACTTTTGGATGTAAACTTGGTATTTATTCGTTGTCCCTCAGGTTGGACTCTATGAAAGAATTGCACAGAGCTAATCGGCAGCAATACGAGAAACACCAGCAAAGCCGGGAGGACTCTACCAAGGCAATTGAGAGATTAGAAGGGTCTTCTGGGGGTATTGGTGAACAGTATAAGTTTTTGCAAGAAATGCGAGGGTATGTCCAAGACTTGCTTGAGTGTTTCAGTGAAAAGGTAAGGATGCAAAAACATTCATCTTCTTTTTCAAAAAAAAAAAAAAAAAAAAAAAAACCCTAGGGAATTGTAGTACATGCCAAACAACACACCTTCCTTTTGAAAAAGTCCCCTGAGAACATTTTCTTCTAAAGGTTTGGTTATTCAAGTGTTAAAAAGACAACTTTTCATCAGGCTCAGTTGGCTATCAAAGTAAGATCTATTATTCAATAACACCAATCACTGCTGTATTTTCTGTTGGAACATAATACTGGCTTTTTATGGCCTGAAAATGTTTTTAGTTTATCTATCTCTAGCAATATGGTAGATGATGTGGCACTCTAACTTCACTCAGATTCTGCCTTCTGCACGTTGGCTATCAGGATAACAAATAACTAGCCAAAAAAAAAAAAAAAAGCAAAATTCTAAGACTGCTAGTTTCCGAAACAGCTTATAAACATGGCAACAAAGATTCATATTTTGTGTGATATTGTAAACTTCCTTCTGCCAAACAATTTCACATTTGGTTAGTACTTTGGTACAAACCAAACTAGTTCTGAACACTAATTCTAAAACTAGTGTTGCTGGCTGAAGCCGGCCACACTTAAGCATACACTTTCTGTGTGGTACAGTCCTCCTGTGTATTTCTAACTTGAAAACTTAGTCACTCTTTCTTCTGCTGTTCATTATGATTTAATTACTTAGCTTGATGTAAATAGTTAAATGAACTATTAAAATATGGTAAATATAATAACATTACAAAAAGTTAAAAATTCATTTAGCAGGATAGACGATTCCTCTGTTTTCTTTATTACATTAATTGTGAGAGTTAAGGGAGGTAAATAATGAAAGTCGATATTCTCCATCACTTCACTTGTTAGTGAGGAAAATGAAAATAGAAGCATTCTGATACAGTGATCACAGTCAGTGATACAGTAGCTGTCCAATATTAATGGCCTTGGAAGTGCTCATCTTCAACCTTCTAAACTAGAGAGTCACCATCAGCCATAAACAAACCTGTGGAAGCGTGGAGCGGTTGATTACCAGCTCATTGATTAGCTCTGACAAATGCTGCTCATGGAAAAAGCAGCATTGCTGAGCCTGTGTTGGTGCTAGCTAATCGTGGAGAATAAAGGTGACTTCTTTGCTACTCCCATCAGTGCTGCTTGCTCAGATACTTAAGCTCTTATTTAAAGAGAACTTCATATTTTTGCTTTTTAGATTATTTTATGTTTTGGAAGACAAGTGAAATATCGATATCTCTATTCAGTGTTTGTGGGKTTTTTTGTTTGTTTAAGTGCTTTTTGTTAGATTTCTGTTGTGGTAAATGTAGGCTGTGCATGGGTGTTGTCTGTATGACTGTCTGCAGTCTTGCTAAAAATATTTTGTTTAAACCAGTTGTTTTGGAAAACACAATTTCGGATGTAAACCAAGCCCTCTAGTCTTTTATCTAAACCAAGCAAGTTTCTTACTAATATTGTACGAAGGTATAGAAGGTCTTTGACAGAGGCCTATTTAGCTATCCTGGGAAATCAGTTCTAGCCATGATGGAACAGCTTAACAAGCCAATGTGTTAAGTTATCAGCAGCTAAATTGCGTTCTTAAAATGTGCCTTTGCGTTCTGGGTGGCTGTTTTTCTGAGGATATTACGTTCCTTCCAAAAATACCCCAAGTGCCAGTCCTGTGAAGTTTCCTTACGTGCTTTTGATCAGTTTAGTGCTTCTTAAAGGTGGTCAGAGTTCTACTTGCTTTGGCTGAGTGTTGCTGAAGTTCCTTTGTGCACAGTGAGCTGCAGGATTAGGCTGGAATGTAGTCAGTTTAACTGCAGCCTTCCTCTTAACTATAGCATCCTATGTATTCCTCAGTCCTTTGGTCACGTCGTCTATTTTGTAATTCAGTACTTTCAGCAGGATGAAAATACTGTGAAATTCAAAACCACAGTAGCCCACAGGACACAGCAGGATTGTTTCTTGGCTYGGTGCTGGTTGTTTTTTGGTTTGGCGTTTTGTTTTTTCCTTTAGGGAGGGAAGGGGAATAAAATTAACAAACACTTCATTTTTTTAAATAGAGTAATAAAATACAGCAGGAAGAGAACCTTCCTATAGAGGTAAATTACCTTCAACCTTTTGTAGGACCTGTGCTGCTGGCTACTTTGCAGTTAAAGCAAGTGTCTGTGTGKCTATATGTAATCCCACACAKACCCTTGCTTTAAATMTTTATATATATTTATATATGTGAATGTTTGCATTATAGTGTATGTATGCATTAAAAGAAAAAAAATCGCTTATTATATATGTATATAAAATAGGACCTTCCCCCATGTGATGCCTTTTCTGTGTTGTATTAGTCCTGGTCTAGACCGTGTTGTTAGTCCGGTTTGCACTGATAGTGACGTGATGCTGAAGTGCTCAGCTGAGCAAGCCCTGGTGCTGTCACAACGCTCCCTCACCTAGGCTCTCTCTCTGTGTCTGTCGACAGTTCTGGAGCAGAGAATGTTACTGCAAAGTGGGCTTTTCTTRCACCCCCACCTTATTCCTCTACCTCTTCAACACGTTAGCCCTCCGTGTCCTTCCCCCTGCCAAAAAGAAAACAGTTTTGTCCTCTGTTTYGAAGAGCCACTGAACCTTTGACATGTATTGCTTATTGCTAAGGTGCAGTGGAGAGTACTGTGAAACAGCTGCCTTTTTTATCTAGATTTTAAAGTCTGGCAATAGAAATATCAAATCTTTTTTTTTTTTTCTTCTCATAAATTATAAAATTGGTGGAATAGAGGGTGCTTGCTTTGTTCCTTCACAAATAAATATGGTCCARAATATACTTTCTGAAAAGGCTAAAAATTGGTAGAAGTGTCTTTACCTTTTGAATCTAAGAATATTCAAGAGAGGAATACTAAAATTTTCTTAGCCTACCTTTGGTAAAATGGTTGGATAATTTGTCACTCTATCTGCAATAGCAATCCTTCAAACAGAGTGCAAGGAATTGTAGATTAATGTACTTTGTAGTCTAAATGTTCTGAAACCTTTGCATTTTTTTCTCTTGTACTGTTTACTTTGGAAGAAAGATAGAAAAAATCACCAAGTTTAAAGTATTGACTAAACAAAGCAGTGAATGAACGAAGGCTGTGTCTTCACAGGAGGTAGTGAAATTGTCAGTCACTCATCAATCGTGGTAACGACTGTAAAAGAATAACTTCCAAGTTTCTTAGGTGGAAAATGGAAAATGTTTTTTGAGTAGATCTAGCTATCTGAATACATACTTTTACTGCTGAGGCAATTCTAGAAAGAAACTTGGGATGATTACAGGAAAAGAAATCGAGGAGTTATTTCAAAAAATGTTTTGACTTCTCAATTTTAGAGTTCTCTTTAGACGTTTACAAGAAGAAACTATTTTCTGTGACAAAGTACAGTAAAACKAATGTTGTTTGACTAAATCTGTTTTCAAATCTGCCTTAAAATCTTAATTTAGACTTCCAACTTTGGAGTCTTCCCTTTCGTCTTCCTCTACTCCCTCTTCTTTCTCAAAAAAAAAAAAAATGGAGTTGGTATGGAGTTCTCTTTCTTGTTTTCTTTTTTCTTTTTTTCTTCCCCCTTGTGATCCAACTTATACCCCAAAGAACTAATAATTCTTGCTTTTAATGTCTCCTCTGATGTGTATATCATTCTGGCATAGCTGAAATGGCACTGCAGCGTTAATSTCATAATTTTAAATTTTGCGAAAGGGGAATCTTTATTATAAATTACTGATAACATGTTCTAAATTGGACCAGTAAACAATTTATTTATTTATTTGTTTGTAAAAGARAAAAAAAGTAGTCTTGGATAGTAGGCAAGAATGAATATTTGAGTTAAAAAGTTGAAGACTGATGACTAAACGTATCCTTGGAGGTAAGGAGGACACAGCATCATTGCAGGATTTGGCCTTTCCAAATTAAGAGTTAAATGAAAAGTTCTGTGTTACGTTTAAATATTTGTAATCTAACTTCAACTTGTCCCAAGAAATGAATCTACAAAAGTGAGCAGTGAATCTACTAATCTCCAGAAACTTCCAATTGCTATAGGACATTTTTTGTTACAGTTCCTATTGAAATTTCATCCAGTTAAAATGCTAATAATAATGGATAGCAGATCTGATTTTAAGTTAGGTCTGTATGTTTCAAAGTTTATTCCTAATGCTTAACTCAGAGGAACTTTACAGTTTTGATTTTAATGTTGGATTAGAGGAAAACTTTGCTTAGATTAATCATTTGATTAGAGGAAATTTAGTAGAACAGGTGCATAAGCACATTATGCCATCAGGTACTTCAATAACCTTTCAACATGTGCTAATAAGTGTTGTAGCAAGATAATACCCATTGGCTTCAGGGGGATAGATTGATGCCTTGTTTTTTCCCCACCACATACAGTCGAGTTGTTTTCATATTAAACTAACAGAATATTGCTAGCACCTGGTTTAAAAATAGAGTGGAAATAATGAGGTCTGTGAATTGTAAGTATTAGCCTGACACAATATTTGAGTGCACTCAGGAAATCACAGAGTGCTTGAAATTACATTTTCCAGTCTCTGAAACAGTTACTTTAGGAACTCGACTGCTGCTGTTGAGAGCTACCCACGCTGTTAAGTGCATGCTTGTCCTTCCAGTTGAAATATTTACTGGTCCAAACGATACGAATGAGTAGAAGAAAAGAGTTTTTGCTGTTAGGAGTACAGTGCCAGCGTTATGCTTTGGAGTAGGACGGGACCCCAGAAAACTGAGCCCCCAAAGGACTTGATGTTACGGAGTGTGTTGTATTTTCACAGGTGCCTCTGATTAACGAGCTTGAGTCCGCAATGCACCAGCTGTACAAACAGCGAGCTTCCCGCCTTGTCCAAAGACGACAAGATGATATTAAAGATGAATCTTCGGAGTTTTCAAGCCATTCAAGTCAGTCCATCTTGAAGGTTTTTATTATTCATTAAACAACCTTGTTTACTTAGGATGGCTTAATGTAAATGTGAATGTTAAAGTATGACACTCTTAAAGCTTGGCCTTGCTCTTGAGATGGGTAGAAGCGAGTTTAGATTAAACGTTCTCTARTCTGTTTGGTTTTAAACTCAAAGCTACTCTAACTCTGACTTCATTTCACCTTTCTGTCAATCTTAACTATATTTTCTCTTTCTCAGCGCTCAAAATATGAGTAGTGGTAATGGTGGTTGTGGTCGTAGTTGGAGCAGAGAAAAACTCCAGGTTTTCTGCTTATGTCAGAACCTTTATTTTGACCTAGTTTATTTGGTAAATTGCCTATAACATCTGCAGCTCTTATAGAAAGCCATGAAGAATTGTGCTAGAGAGTTATTGTCTATGTTATTCTGTAGGCAGCGTAAGTATATCATTTCAGACACTTGGCTGTTTAATTTAAGGATCTGGAAGAGGCTTTTTTTAACGATAGGAAGGAAYCTGATGTCTGAAATATTTTTTAAAATCGGCGCACTAAAATAGCCTTTTATTGTGAGTGTGGAGACAGAGGAATTTTGTTTGGGTGGGGGGGGTGTGTGTGTGGTGATCAGTCTGGTGTGTAAAAACTCTGAAAAAATGTCAAAAGTAGTGTCAAGAGTAATTTGGATGAAAATGTGCACTCCTTTGAGGAGGAGCAGATAGTTGAGCATTAAATGATGAGTCAAAATGTCTCTAATATTAGTCCTTTCAATTTTAGAGAATTTTAAGAAMCTTCAGCTTTTAAAAATGGATTTCTTTCTGCTATTGCTGACATGAAATCCAATAATACTAGCTGTTTCCTAGTGCAAAGTTTTATAAATTTACTGATGTTATGTGAAAGCTTTAGGGCATCAGAGCTGGTCATTGCTTTACAAGAGTGGTCAGCATCAGTGCTTCTTTTAGGGCTTATTTGGAGCCCCAGGCATTATGTGTAGCCCTTTCAGTTTTACCATAAAACACTGTTGTGAGGACCAGAAGCCAGTGCATTGTAAGCAGTTCCTTCAAAGAAGCTTAAATGGACTATTATGGGACAGGAATGTGACTGGGGTAGGAATCAAAGCCAGGGTTAAGGTTGGGTTTTAAGGGCAGATCTTACCTGTCTATCGGGGAGCCCAGAGAACAGATTCTCTCTGGAAATAGTTCAGTTCAGCTGTGCCCTAACCTGGGCATAGGTGCCAGGCTGCATTTGATGTTTGTTGCAGACAGGCAATCTGCTTTTGATGCAACGTGTCAGAACATTGCTGAGGGCTAGAAGTGCATATAAAGTTGCCTGCCAATGTTTCCTTACTTTTTTTTTTTCAAAGAGGGGGGTTTGGTTTTGAGAAGAATTTTTTTTTTTTTTTTTTTTTAAATTAACTTATGGATGAAAGTCATCACTTGTCCAAACATGTTAGTATTGCTTTTATGGAACTAAAATACTTTTTTTTTTTTCCTGTTGTTTTTAACCTTTTTTATGGTGGTTTTGTAAATCAGTTTAGTACATGTAAATATACTCCTGTAATTTGGGTAGGATTTTATTTAAACTTTTATTTACGTTTTAAATGTTTTATTTAAGCTTTTTAAACTAGATTTTAATGGGTGGATTTAAGTACTGGCTAATACTTAWTCCACTTTTAAGAATTTACCAAAAAAAAAGGATGATTTGGAAATGTCTTTAGGCCTGCTTGCTGATCTCTAATCATTTTCACTGATCAGCTATATTTTCTGTAGTCAGAATGGCTTATTACTGAATGACTGTCTGAAAGGGAGAGAGGAGAGGCTGATCTTCTAGTAGATAAGATGCATCTGAAATTTTTGGTAATCTAAAGAATACAAACTTTATTTCAGTGAGGGATACTGTATGAATAGAACTCTGAAATATCATATCACTTTTATCTCTGGTCACTCTTCTCTGCCTTCTTATTTTTTTGTTCACTTTGTTTTTAAAATACATAWATGCTCTACATGCTTATGTGAGCAGCATATTTTTTTTTTTCTTCGACTAATCAGTTTAGGTAGTATTTACTGAAACTGTTGACTTTAAATGGTTGAACACTGCTATGAGAGGGACAAGAGGGAAGTATGGTGACAGCGGTCTCGAGATTGACTTCAAGTGGAGATTTTTCCAACCTCCATTACTTCCTCTTTTAACCTCTAGACTTCTGAATTCAGACTTCAGGGCTCATCTTTTTGAAAACCTTGAGTTTCTACTTCAAGTTTCAAGTTCATTACTTCATAATTTTGCATAGATAAAGGGCTCTTATGAAACTGCCTATAACACATTATATAATCGTAGATAAGCTTTTTAATTTTCATTGATATATTTTTGCAGATAAGGCACTGATGGCACCAAATCTGGATTCTTTTGGACGAGACAGAGTGCTCTATCAAGAACAAGTGAAGCGGCGGACTGCGGAAAGAGAGGCTAGAAGGTAGAGTGCTCAGATTTCTTGTCTGCTTTTTTGGGAGAGCTTACAAAACAGAAACAGCAGGGAAGGAAGGAAATACTGAAGCTGCCTTGCAGGGCATTTCCTGAATAACCCCACCTCATTTAAGTGCACGAAAGGGTTGGCCGTTTTAAATAACGCTTGTTAGAATCACTGAAAGAGAMTAGAACAAACCCGTTCAGTATCCATGTGGTCTCTTCTGTCTTCTTCCTTCACCTTTTTGAGATAACAAAATAGAGAAAGCTGCTCTTACTCCTTACATTCGAAGTTAGGACAAGCTTAGGCAAGGCTCTTCGCTGCTCAGGAGTAGATCTAATAGCTGTTTCGTGCTGTTTTGTCTTCTCAGAGCCCGTCGCAGGCAAGCAAGGGAGCAAACTGGGAAGATGGCTGATCACCTTGAAGGCCTTTCGAGCGATGATGAGGAAACCTCAACGGATATTACAAACTTCAATATGGAGCGAGGTTAGAAAAATCACTGGGGCTTATGTAGTAAACTATAGAAAATTTAGCTTTTTTTTTAAAAAAAAAAAAAGCAGTTCAGAAGTAGCCCCACATACATGTTTTACTATATTTTGGTGAAAGAAATTGTTTCTGGCAGAATCAGCAGGGTCATCAAAGTATTCCTTTATGCCAGTCCCCTGTGCAGTTTGCAGCTAACTAAATCTTCCATCTGTAGTGAGTTGGAACATGCTGCAGGTTTGGAACATGCTTGATCATTCTCCAGAAATCTGCTGACAATTGGTTATATGCTGACACATTATTTTGCTTTACATGTAGAATTTTGAAGAGTTTAGAAACTTTTGTTGCTTGTGAGGAAATACATTATGCATTTCTAGATGGTTATGCAAAATTCCATTGRCAAAGTTTTAATAGATTCTGGTTATAGTCTGTCAAACTTTGCTAAAGTTAACAAAGTTGACTATAAAACATTGCAGAAAGATCTTGTAGTGCTGGCAGATTTTAAATTCATCTGCAGTTTTATGACCAGTTTGCTCAAAGTAACTTTTACTGTAGTTATGCAATGAATGGGGTTGTAAATTAAGCTAATGCCTCTTGAGCACTGAGGGAATTGCAAGAATCTTGAGGGCGTGTGTGTGTGTGTAGTGCAGATAGTCTGATAAAACAGTCAGCTTGGACAGTGGCAGGTAAAAGGAAAAGAGAAGACTAGAGGTTACTGCGAAAGCAGCCACAGTAATCCTGTTACCTTCTCGTCTTGAACCTCAGCAGCATTATTACCATCTCTCRCTAGGGGAGCTTATTTAGATTAGGGCAAGTGCAGAAAAGGGGGAGCACAGAGAAATGCATCGGTAGGTTGGTTTGTATGTCTGTGTGGAGACATGAAACACTCTGGACTCTTCAACTAGGAAAAGGAAAGCAGAAAGTAAGTGGGGATTTTATAACCAGAATCAAAATATTTGGAGCTCTAAGAATACYCTTTTATCTCTCGGAGGGAGAGCTTAAGAGAAATTAAGCAATCGGATAGGTTTAAAGTAAGTAAATCRGTCTTACCAGAGACAAGAATGCTGAACCCAGTGCTGGAGCTGGTGGTAGAGGAACAAACTCTGAGCAGATGAAGAGAAGCATTTTGATGAATTGTCAAGCAGGTGAATCCTTCAAAAGGGCAAATATTTTGCATCTCTTTAGCTGGTCAATGCACGAAAACTGTGGATGCAAGTAAAGAGCTATTTTAACAAATAAAGCATCTATTCAGAGTTGTTAGGTGCTATAATAAACTTCAATAAGATAAATGATAAAGATGGAAAATTTAGTGTGGCCAAATTGTTTTTTCTGTGTACATGAACGCTTTCTGTAAGAGCATTGTCAAATTTTGAATAAGTATTATATTTATAAAGCTTTCATTTATCATCCATAGCTCTTGCCATAGCCATAATCAGTGGTGAGCTATATGGGACAGCAGGGTGCATCTTAGACCTGCTGAGTCTTTTGTAGACTGAGCATCTCTTCTAGACCCCAGTGTGGAAATTGTTTGTATTGCATAACGCTCCCTCAGTGTGGTGGGTRTTTTAATGTTAGTTATGTGCAGGTAACTGCTGTCACTTAGCATTTAGAACTGTGTGGCCATGGCAAGAAGYGACTGGCTAYGATARAACTAACCCTGGAGAATAAAAAAGRCGAGAGGAAAACAATACCTAGGTAACTGAGACAAATTAATACGTGAAAAAAATGGATCACCAAAAAAAAGTAATTATGTTAAAATACAGCAAATATGATAAGGGATTGCCATGGTTGCTATGTCCTAATGTCATGTGTTCAGCAGCTTAGTGTGATTTTTACCAGGACYGCTTTTTGTCTGTTGTGCTTATTCACTCAGCCTGGCTCAGAGATGCTGCCCTTGGATGAACAAAGTTACAGAATAACGTGGGTTGGAAGGAACCTGCAKGGAGGTCCTTCCTCCTGTTCCAAACTCCCACCCAAAGCACAAGGCCAGCTTTGAAGTTAAACCCACTCTGTTTTCTTGTTGCAAGACTGGTAATCATTGTATAAGGTGTTTAAAGCAGGGCTTGTAATAAAACAGTATACCAGGTAGTACCTATGTGCTCATATTTTTATTATCTTTTATACTTGAGGCAGAATTGAAATCTTTGAAATAAAACTTCTTTTTTACATTGACAACAGTTGAMGTTTATGCTGTTCAGTTTCAAAGTCTGTCCTGAAAGGTACTATAGAGAAAAAAGATAATTAACTTACTGCCATGACTTTCTTCCCCTCACCAGATCGTATATTAAAGGAGTCCAGTAAAGTTTTTGAAGATGTTTTGGAAAGCTTTTATTCAATTGATTGTATTAAGTCACAGTTTGAAGCTTGGCGTTCAAAGTACTTTGCTTCTTACAAGGATGCTTATATTGGCCTCTGTTTACCGAAGCTGTTCAACCCTTTAATCAGACTTCAGCTGCTTATCTGGACTCCGCTGGAGGTAAGCCCCTGTGCAAGCAACTTTCACGTCAGCTTTTCTATTGTAGTCCTTTCACGCTTCTGCAGCACAAAGGGAATTGTACCTTTGACGTGTCCTTTTCCCAAGGGCATGTTCTAGGCATGCAGCTTGTAGCAGACATGTATGTGCCTTTCTGATGGGTTTCTGGGCTGTTGTTCCTAATGATTTTTTTTTTTTTCCCCTCTGATTCCTAACAGGCCAGAGTTAAACTCAGCACATAAAGGAGCTTTTTCAGGGAATACTATAGACCAAAAAGCCAAGCAGATTCTTCAATATTACATTTAGGTTTAAAAAATAATTGAAATCAGGGATTCTGGAGATGTTTCTTCAGATGAAGTGGAACTAAGAAGCTGGTTCTTTTGGTGRCTTATGACCCACGTTTCTGCACAATGCACCCTTGCCTCTCTCGCCTGCCTGTTTGCCCTCTCTAGGTCTTTGCCTGACAGTTTAAGCCCTCTCATAGCACTTGTTGCCCAGTTATTAAGTAGGGAGCCTGGGAGAAGCAGCACAACTGCAACCCAGCACCCCTGGCACGAGTTTGTTGGCCAGCCTGTGTATGTGCTGGTGTGAGCAGCCTTGGGACAAACAGTTCAGGTCACTCGACTCCCAAGTTCTTCCTAGCAGTGAAAGCCCTCCAGGTGAAGGGAGGCTGTTTTGACTCCAGTCAGTAGCTTATTTTCACAGTACTTGTAGGAATTTACTTGTTACTGGGGGCTGGGAGAAGGTGGGTCAAGCCACGAGACCCTATTTTGTTAGACAACTAGACTAATGAGCCAGATGGGCTCTGTCCACTTTCAAAGCTAAGCTTATCTGTATATCTCGGCTTGTTTCAAATGACTGGTCCTCTCCTTTCTTCAGAGGTGTGTTTTCTCAGTCACAAGGAGTATTTGTAGAAGGCAGTCTTCTGCTCCGACCGCAGAGGGCGGGAAGTAAGAGTCTTTTGAGGACATTCAGGGTATTTACCCTGCCTAAATGAGGGGCAGCCTGTAAAAGGTGACCTCATTCAACTTCAGTCTGCTTTTTAATGTGTATTTTGTGAATACTCTGTTCTCCCTGTTTTACTTTCATGTGAGTTTCCAGGCTTGCAAAATCAGCTTAAGTTAGTTGGAGACAAGGTATTGAATTCCTAAATCTTACAGTTTTTGCTGCTGTTTCTGCATTGTCTGTTACTGTCTCTAAGCATCTTGTTAAGCCAGAAAAAAATACAAGATTCAAAAGACCTTTAAGTCCAGAAAAACATAATTGTGTAATGTAAGCAGTCTATGTATTTCTCATTTTCCCCTTAATCTGTGTGCTCTTGTTTGGCTTGTGTATAATTAGAAGTTAAAATCTTCAGGGCAACAACTGTCCAAAAAAGTCCTGTTTCTGCCATTTCCACTGTACTAGTGATTGTGCAGTTGCAGGATGAATTGGCATATTTGCCTGATCTGTGGAAAATTAACCTTGCAACCCATGCAAAGCCAGGTTTTGGTTGGGGAAAAGAATCATTTCTCCATTCCCTTGTCAGGAACTGGGCTTGCCTGCCTTTCTGAAGGAAACAGCACCGCTTCAGGAGTGGGGGAGCCAAGGCAGGAGGTGAACTGACTTGCCCGTCCTCATACCTGATTCCTTTGGTCCATGTGTAGGTGAATACCTGACGCTTACAGGAAAAGGAYTGGATTTTCAAATGGTTACTGTGCTCAAATACAGCTTACCTAGCTGGAGCACTGTAGACAATTGTAAAGCAATTTTTTTCTAGTCAGGTGGTATATCATACTTCTGGAGCTCCAGCAAGTTTTATTTTATTTTAACTTATTGACTTCCAATTACTGGTTTAGATTTTGACCTCTTCTCCAATTCACTTTATTAGGGCAAGTGTCGAGATTTTGAGACTATGTTGTGGTTTGAATCGCTGCTGTTTTATGGCTGTGAAGAACAAGAGCAAGAAAAAGATGATGCTGATATTTCGCTATTACCTACCATTGTGGAGAGAGTAATTCTCCCTAAGTTAACAGGTATCCTTTGGGKTTTTTGTTTAAGGCTTTTATTTTAAGTGCTTGTTTATGGTTTTAGATTTTGCTGGTTTGTAAATTCTCGATTGTTGTGTATCTGACTGCCTTGCTGCCTGTTTCTGAGCTGGATAATCCTTTAATCTCTTGCAGTGATTTCTGAAAATATATGGGATCCTTTTTCTACAACACAAACATCTAGGATGGTAGCAATGGTGCAAAAATTAGTAGATGGATACCCTTCAGTGGTGAATGCTGAAAACAAAAATACACAAGTAAGTGTGGGATGAATTAAGGAATGTGAATATATCTGGTAAGACGCTATACTGCAAAACATGGCATATGTGGTGGGAATCAAGAAGTTTGCTGTTTGATATAATGCTGGCTAGTTGCACAGAGYTGGGTAACAGCATTAAAATAGGAGGAGGAACTTGGTCAGTGAAGCCTGCCCCAAAATTAGGGTAGAGATGAAGGGAGGAGTGCTACTAAGGTGCAGTYTGTGATTTGCTTTTAAAGGTCAGCTGAGGTGGTTAAAACTTTCTTTTGGGGATCTTTGTAAGCTCTCCAAATCTGTTGTCAAAATTTGCTTGTCAGTACTTGCACCGCAAGCTCGAGTGCAGTGCCAAATGCAGTGCCCACAAATGTGGGGCTCTTAGAATAACAAGAGATGGGGCCAAAGCGTGGGGCAGGGGGAAGTTAGCTGAAGGTTAAAATGACTAAGCTAGGATTTCACAGTAGTTAATTGAGTTTTTGGGATTTTTATTGAAAGTGTGAAAGTTCAACTCTAATTTGTAATCATTACAGATTTCTGTAATATTTTGCTTAAGTATTTAATCATTTTGCTGGTAGTCATGAATGAATTTTTGTTGCTTTTAAAATCAAAATTTCCGTGGCTAACTATTASGTAGTGCACTGGAAATTTCATAGAAATTCATCTATTTCAGATGCTTCTAAARGCATTGTTGCTGCGAATGAGGAGAACACTTGATGATGATGTATTCATGCCATTATATCCAAAAAAGTAAGTTTGCTTTTTTAAATATTGTATTAGATTTGTTTATTTGCAGGTCAGTGCCTTTTTTTCCATAGGTTTTAGGGKTTTTTTTCTCCCATACTTTTATATGTTTCACTGTCTGGATAAAGGAGCTGTGTCATCGCTGTGCTGTGAGCATTAAGCAGGGATTGGCTGAGCGGAGGAATGGAGTATTTATAGAAATGTGTGTGTGGGAAGGAGGAAGGCAGCAAACTTGAGACAGAAGAGCTCTTGGTTGCTCATTAAAGAAATCTCTTGCTTTCCAGCATCTTAGAAAACAAGAACTCCGGCCCATATTTGTTTTTCCAACGTCAGTTTTGGTCTTCTGTTAAGGTAAGTCAGTAAATAGATCTGGTAGAGTTTTGACCTGAACAGTGTAGCAACAAAATATTCTTCATATTTTTGGAAGATGGCAGATGGAGTTTTGTCCTAACTTTAATAGAAAGAGCTGCAGAATTCTCAGAAAGAACAGGTAGGATTCTTAGCCTTTAATAACAAAGTCTGAAGGCTTTAAAAGCCTTTGCCAGATGGAAGCAGAGCCTTTTAAATTGCGTACTGTGGCTTTACTCGGCAACCCAGGGCTTTCCTTTTTTGAAAGGATGTCATTGTGTTTGTCAAAATAAAATGTGTGGTGCTTTTAGTTCACTTGTGTGGGAATGAGAGAACTTGGTTTGTTTACTTCTTTTTAATCGTGTGAAAAACCTCATAATAATAACTGGGATAAAAAGGCAGATTTGTGCCTGTTTTTGTARAAGTAGTTACTTTGTAAAATGTGAGAGCAGTTGTAATTCTGGTCTCCTTGAAACAACGGGTGTGGAAGAGAAAGCCTGCACRTGTGTAATGCGTACTACCGAGTTTCCAAAGGTGTGCAGGAAACTAAAGCTTTTGTAGTTTTGGGGAAATGAGAGATTAGAAAAGGGAGGGTTTGAGAGCAGTGAGGGATKATGCTGCTGACCTCTGTGATCCTGCAAATAAAACTGTCTGGAATTTTCTATACAAGATTACAGCAGTGAGAGAGATTGCACTCCTAGTAGCTTTGGATCACCTCATTTCCTTGAAGTACTTGCTSTTCTTTTTTTCCACTCAAAAATGAACTTTCTCTTAGAGCAAAAAGTACTTGAAGCTCATTTATTAAAATGCTGATTTTTAGGAGTGATATCGCCCGCCTCTGGCCCTGTCTGTGGGAGCCAGGGTGGTTCACAACTCCTCAAGCTGCTGTCCCTGTTTTATTTTGAAGAAACGTTAGAACTCGGCCGCCTTGTGCTAGCAGGTCCCCTGCAGCAGAGCAAAGAGCACATGCGGAGGCTGGCGAGGCCGGCGTTGGCTTTGCTGCTTCCTCAGGGGCTCCTGGCCGCTCTGTCCTTGGAGCGGGGCCGGAGCCGCGCCGGCAGCAACGGTGTCTCTTGTGGGAACTTCTCCCACTCGATACTGCTCCTTCTTGCGTTCTGAGTGGTTTTGAAGCTATCAAAAGGCACCTTTCCCTTGCTGACCTTGGCCGTACTGATGCATTYGAGGCTTTTGACAGAGCCCTGGCACAGGCTGCCCAGGGAGGYTGTGGAGTCTCCTTCCCTGGAGATCTTCAGCACCTGCCTGGATGCCACCCTGTGCTCAGGGTGTCCCTGCTGGAGCAGGGAGGTTGGATTAGATGATCTTTTGAGGGCCCTTCCAACCTCAACCATTCCGTGGTTCTTTAGAGTATTGTTTGTCCATACGCTTTTAATGCTTATTTTTCCCCTGTATTGCATCTTCAGTTATTAGGAAACTTTCTCCAGTGGTGTGGAATCCTTTCGAACAAAACTCTCCAGGAACTGTCAATAGATGGTCTGCTAAATAGATACATTCTTATGGCTTTTCAGAATTCTGAGTATGGCGATGACAGCATTAAGAAAGCACAAAGTGTAAGTGAAAATGAACAAAATAATGAAAATACTTTTTAATTTGGAAGTTGCAGTTGATGGAGAAGTGTAGTTTAAACTTGAGGACAGTCTTGAAATTCAGGCGGTCCTGGCTTTGATATTGCAATGTCAATGAAAAATCGGATAATAAATAAAATTAAGAGGTCAACTAAAAAACAAACCTTCCCTCGTTGCTGTCTGTAGATAGTGTAGGCACAGTGTATATTTTAGTGTTTTTACCAATTGAATTTTGGATTGCCGTATTTTTGTCAGAAGTTCTTTGCAGTTTCACTTAATTGGGCCTTGTCACTGCAGTTTCACTTGGCAGATTTCCCAAATTATGTTGATTTTTTTTAACAATGTTGGTTAATTTAAAAAAAAAAAAAATTCTTCTTTTTTTATGTTATGTCTAGGTCATTGCTTGCTTTCCTAAACAGTGGTTTGCTAATCTAAAAGGAGACAAGACAATTTCTCAGCTGGAAAACTTCTGTAGATACCTTGTTCACCTGGCTGACACAATTTATAGAAACAGCATTGGTTGCTCTGATGTAGAGAAAAGAAATGCAAGGTAATTT
This sequence comes from Nothoprocta perdicaria, assembly GCF_003342845.1. Classification (NCBI taxonomy): domain Eukaryota; kingdom Metazoa; phylum Chordata; class Aves; order Tinamiformes; family Tinamidae; genus Nothoprocta; species Nothoprocta perdicaria. The sequence goes on from NW_020455634.1 coordinate 22,963, forward strand.
ATATTAACGCAGCTGCGTTTCTTGTGCTTTGAGGTGCTTGGCTGATGTGGGCACACGTCGGTAAATATCTCCGTGCTACTGCAGATCCATCAGTTTTCTTTGAATCCAGTCTTGATGTTGTTATGGTGTGATAGATGGTGGTTTGTACGGTGGTGGTGAACAGCAGCTGCTCGAAATTACCAGATATTCAAAATACATTTTATACTACTCCTTGATTCTGGAGAATTTTTTACTTTTTGGACTCCATCCTCTGAGCCTGTTGTTCATTCCTGCATAATGAATTCTGGATTGTAATTTATGCTTTTGAAATAATACTATATGAAAGTCCTATTTAGACTTATCTTGTTTTCTGTCGTCTGAGAGTCTTTTTACTTCTCACATGAAGAGAAAGAATTTTTCCTTGAAACATGACATAATGATCATAAATCTTGATTAAGGCCTTTTTTTCTGGTACAGTGAATAACTCAAAAATCCTTCTTCCCCCCCCCCCCCCCCCTTCCCCTCTCCCAGTTACTATATTGTTGGACATTTATCTGTTAGGAGAATTACTTTCCAGTTTAGCATATCCAGTTCTCAGAGAAGCAGGGCTTTGTGCCACACCAGATCATGCTGAAACTTCTTTTTATCCACTCCCAAGTGTCTGCACTATATAATCATAATGTCACATACCAATTTAATGTCATGTAACAATTTAAATTTCCCCATATGATCCAAATCCAGAGTAGACCCTTTCCTCCTTTCTTTCTGAAACCAAAATGCCTGGTCTAGTCTGGGATRGGAATCCATTAAAAGACTTCAGAGAGAGTCCAGTAGAGATTAAACTTTATCTCCTGTTTTCATAGCCAGTTTCTGAATAGGAAAGAACTCTCTTTGCCAGTTGAACTTGTCTCCCAAAACTTGGTAGAACTTTTGTATTGGAAGTTTAATAGCAAATTAATACTTTTCTTTAGTGATTTTTGGTATAATTTCTGTTTTCTAAATTCCTCCCCTTCAGCCTCAACCATTCTGTGATTCTTTGATTCCTGCTATTTCCATGCATTTAATAAGTCTTCTCTCATTGCCCCCACTAAGCAGATGAAGTGAGTCTGCGACAGAAATACAGCACTGAATAACTGAAAGATGTTGTGTCTATTCATGTGAAAGTCATACAGTTCTGTCTTAACAAACGCATTGACTTCTGCAGAGAGGACTGAGGTTAATTTCTCAAAGTTGTAGGATTTTTTTTTTTCTTTTTAAGAATCAGTTTCACTTTTAACATGAATTTTTGACCTCTAGTATTGTCTGAGAGATTTAAATTTAATCTCTGATGTCCCTTTAAGATATAAAAACGTTCTTGGGAGCTTAGAAAGTTCAGACAACCCCCATGTCCCTCTCCCCAAGCAGTTTGTTCACTCCAAGCTACTTAAATCACCTGAATTAAAATGCATTTTGTGTGGCAGACTTCTTACCTTTTTAAGGCATGCACGAAAATATTTTTGTGCTTGACTTTTTGGGGGTGGGGAGGGTAAAAACAAAAATTACTGGTCAGTAGCTGTGATTTAAATGCCTTAACTAATCCAAATGTTTTTCTTTAGACTGTACTGCTTTTAGATTTTATATAGATATATATAATATATACATATATAATATATAAGACAATTTGGTGCATAAAGTTGATAATCTAACTTTTTGTACTACTATTAAGCAAGTAGGATGGAAGGTAATGTGAAACTATCTGAAACCAGTTTGTTTTATCCATTCATACTCATGGTTTTGGGGAAGAAAGGAGATTGTTAAAATAGTGATACAGGTTCAGTGTTGTTTAGTTCTTGTCTTGACTTTTCCCTTTCCTCTTATTTAGGGAGAACATAAAGCAGATAATAAAGCTTCTAGCAAGTATCCGAGCACTGGATCACGCTGTGGCAGTTGCAAATGATCACAATGTAAAAGAGTTAAAGATTTTAATAGAAGGGAAATAGAACTTTTCTGACAACTCATTTTGAGCTTTAAAACCATTCCTGATGTGTAATTTATGTACATATGTAAAGTTTCTTAAACTGTAAAGTATTGATCCTTGTTTTAATACAAAGTGCATTCTTATATACAGCATCCTTAAAAAAGGTTTCTTTGAAATTAAAAACAGAAACCCAAGATTATCATCTTTCCCAAAATCAGACTTTCCTCAAAGTTTCTCAAAATCTTGTTTACAGAACCACTTTGTACCCTTGACTAGTAGTCATCTACTCTAATTGTTCCATGGTTAACTGGAATGTGTATAATATGTTATGTGTAATACAATGAATGCATATATTTATACCACCATGTTACTTTCACACTGGATATAGAGATCTTTTACTGTTGAAATAAGCTTTTCATTTGCTTAAAAAAAAAAATCCTCATTTTGACAATGAAATGATCATATTATTGGTCAAAAGGGCTGGCAAAACGTATTTATATGTGAAAATTGTTTGACCTAAATTGTAGACTTTCAAATGGCATCTGACCTTTAAAAAGTGTTTGTGCTGGGCTCAGGTGGGAACAGCTRAAGTTTGATTTGCATTCAGAATGTGGAGCTCTCGGATCTGTTCTTGGGGCCAGACCGGAGAAGAGGACCCAAATCAGTACTCTAAAGGCTTGTTCAACACTGGCTCACAATAAGACCTTGTGATTACTGTGCAAGGATACATGACAGCACCTGCTGAGCTCAAACTGCCTTCCGTTTTGGACGGATAATATGTCACRTATGGGCTCTGGACCTTAATTCCCTGCGCAACTGGGTGAAATTTACTGCTCCTGCACCTTTTTTTCCTTGGGACCTGTTCATCTGATTGGTTTAGCTAAAGATGTCAAGCGAAATGAAGGAAAATGTTGTCTCCTGTGATCTGAAGTATTTATATTGTAGTAAATACTTCAAATAATGTACTTAACAGGAGGTATAACTAAGAATACAGTCTTACAAAATGCTTAATTTAGCTGTAAATTAAAATGAAAGCCCTTTAAATACATGAGCTGGTTTACATTGAATACTAGTGATGTGATCTTGGGGTGGTCCAAGGATTAGTAACGGCTGTAGTAACCTTGGATTGAGATCTATTTCCAGGTGTGCCCTACTTCTTTGGGAACTGTAGCAATAAATTGGCATACTGAAATGGCATAAGAATCATTGTATTTTATGCTCATGTCATGTGGTATAAATGAGTATATGAAAAATGTACAATTTGTAACATGCACACTTCATCTGGACGCTGAACAGTTGTTTTTCTCTGATCTGTTGGGATTGATGGAATATTCAGAATATCTGCTTTTAAAAAATGTTTCAATAAACTTGTCTGTCAAGGAGCTAGTGTGGTATGATCTGGTAAACTTCAYTTCTTCAGGCAAAAGATGCATATGCCAGCTGACTTTTTTTTTTTTTCTTCTTTATGTAAGAACAGTCTTTACTGTGTAGATTTTGGAGGAAGCAAAAATAGTCTTTACTGCAGGGGGGAATAGACTCTGGAATTCCCAAATGCCTACCGAAAGAGGAGTTGATGTTTTAAGAGCTTCTTGCAGTGGTAGTTGTATGGTTGAGATACATGTATTTATTAACTGATTTGACCTCTTGTGCTCAAATTTTATTTTATTTTATTTTTTTTTTTGGTTGTTCATTTTTAGTATTTTTGCTAGGCTAAAGAAGACAAAGACCATGGGACTAGCATTTCCAAAAGACTATTTAACTAAAGAGCTCCCAAATCTAATTTGTATGCTTGGGGCAAGCAGGAAGGTTTGGTGTGAGAAATGTTCCTTCCCCTTTTTTCACACCCTCCCTCCCTTTTATTTTAATCAACAGAAACATGCAAAATAAAGAACAAAGCCCCTGGCACAGTGCACAGTGGTTGCAATAAATAAGATACACACATGCGCTTCTACAGCCTGAGCCACCATGAGGCTGGTTATCCAAGTGGGCACCAAAATGCACTTTGTTGCTGTTGGGGTATTTTATACGACAGAATGCCTTCAGCTAAATGTAAATAGCTCCAAAAACCAAATAACTTGTCTCGCCTTTTGCATCTGTGAGCATGAATGTGCATGTTGACTCCAGTGAGTTAATGTGGATCTTTTTCCGAACAGCTGAGCAATTCCTAAATGCCCCGTGCCCTGTCTTTTTTTTTTTTTCTTCATATCCAGAATTACAACTGCTACTTATATGGCCAGTTGGCAGCTCCACGTTCTCCTCACTAGGGAGAAAAGAAAATACTTGATCTGTGTGTGTGGGTCAAAGCTTGGATTTTCAGTTATGGCATTGAAAGAGGGGGCAGGGAATAAAGCTTTGTTGGGTGATAGGTGGCTGGAAAGCACCAGGAGAGGGTTGGAGCCTGCTCCGTGCCAGGTGCATCTGCAGGAGCAGGTGCCTGGTGCTGCAGCCCTGCAATAACCCATCTGCTCTGCACGTGCCCTCTGCTTGCTCTGCTCCCTGCCAGCACCCCAGTGCCCTGGACTGGGCCCTCCCCTTTGTTCTGCAAATCCAGTTCGTTCAAGCTCTTTATTGCCTGTCTCGGAAGAGCACTTTGTAATGAATCATTCCACACATTTGCCTTCTGGCCGTCACTGGAGCAGGGGAAAAGCTGCAGGTTCAGGCCAGTGATGTTCATCTCAGACTTTGCTTTCCTTCTGATGGTGTGAATGTGCTGTTCAGCACTTAGAGGGCAGGTTTGTAACTCTAGTATCTAGAGATAGGCCCTCCCAGTGTAGCTCGGGCTAGCTGAGAGCTTTGTTAAATCTTGTTTTTAAAAACAGGARTATTTCTTTTTCCAGTTCAGATCATGGCTAGGATTATAAGGGAGGGATGAAGAGAATCTTCCTTCTAACCTCATTATATAGCTGCAGGCTTTTTTTTTTTTTTTCCTTCCCCTTAAGTAGATTGTAGTCTTTTTCTTAATTAAGTGTTGTGGAACAGCAGCTCTTACCATTGGCATCGCTGTAGTAGAAGGAGGATGGACTATGGCATCTGTGTCCTTCCATGCTTAGGATGTTTCTCCCTCCCCCTTGCAGTACGTTGAACTTGAGGAAGATCATACAGAAACTGCCAGAATGTGCTGGTGGCTGATAAATAATCTGACTTTCTGCTCTGGGCAAAGTAGCACCCTTCCACTGTATGAATGGCCAGAAGTGCATAGGTACTTAGAGGCTTTACATAAATAATGTTACCAAATTATATTTACAAATTCCACTTCTACTTTATTTCTTGACCCAAATTAAATCTTAGTAGCAAAGCAGTCRTACTTTGTATAATGATCTTTAGTCMAAGTTGTRTAACWGTTTYTGGGCTGAAGTATAAYCTAAGGGCAACTGCATTAAAGTTCCTTCTGCAGGTGGCTGTGTGCATCTTGCTGTTGAAAATCGAAGTTAACAATTATGACATGTTATACACAGACGTACTAGATGGCAATGTAAGCTCATGTGAGACTGCTAACCTACTAGGGAACGTGACAATCTTATTTTCACTCAGTATTGTGAGAGAGTCTAGCAATCTGTTTAGCAGTAATTACCGGTGTCTGGGGCAGGAAATATTTCATGTTGAATAYATTGCAAGTAAAATGTCGTTCTGAGATTTTGATGAGCAAGGGAATACATCATAGAATTATTACAGGTATGTAAGATTTTCCTAAGGAGTGCCCTAAAGGTTATCTGAAGTGAAAGAAAAACCTTACCCTTTACCATAAAGGGAAACAAAGTGAAAGTGGCTAAAATTTGAAATGGAGAAGTTCGTGGGAGAAAAAATRTGCAGATATACAAATATGATTCATATTTCCTCCTCCTCCAACCTTTCTGTAAAGTTTGCACATATCCTGTTCTGCTTTCAGTTCTCCCTCAGTTATTCTACAAAAACTGCTTGGAGAGAATGCTAAATACACAAACTGATGGAGGGGAGATTTGTGCTTGAAGCTGTGAGGTGGTGTATGGCTTTTGTAATATGCTATGTTAGAGATACTTTCAAAGTATGTGTCATGTCACAGTCWGCTATCAGCACTCAAGATGTCTTCCGCATAAGCTGTAATAAGCTATTCAGAATAAGGCACTCTACTAATTTAAAAAACCCTGTTTTTTTTGTTTTTAATACTGTACTTTGACTTACCTATGGAATGTTTCTACTAGGGTTGCCATAATGGGCAGATGAAGATGTTCAACTACACAGAGCGTAAGTGCTGTCTCGCATCACAAATACTTGCTCTGCTTTGCTGCTTTGATAGCATGCTGCACTCAGCTGGAACTTAGCCCCTAAGCAGATGAGATAAGAGCTTATTCAACTATGAAAAGGCCTCCTCTACACTCTGAAATGAAAGGTGGCCCAGCTTTGGTCACTACATCCTTCTTGTCCATTAGTGTAAACGTCTGAAGGGAGGGAGGGTGTCACAAGGACAGGGACAGACTCTTGTCAGTGGTGCCCAGCACCAGGACAAGAGGCAACGGGCACAAACGGAAACACAAGGAGTTCTGTCTGAACAGAGGAAAAATCTTTGTGCCTGCGAGGGTGCCAGAGCCCTGGCACAGGCTGCCCAGGGAGGCTGTGGTGTCTCCTTCTCTGGAGACCTTCCAAAACCTGCCTGGATGCCGCCCTGTGCCCCGTGCTCTGGGTGTCCCTGCTGGAGCAGGGGGGCTGGACTAGATGATCTCCAGAGGTCCCTTCCAACCTCAGATCCTGTGAGTCTGTGACTTCAGTACAGCTCCCAGGCCTGCTTTCTCTCACCCCAGCAGCGTGTACCCAGCAACAYGATAGAACCAGCACTACCCTCCACCACTTAATGGCTGCAGAGGCTGGGTGGAAATTTCCCGAGCGATGCCGCATGGCTGTCCCTAACACTTCTGAAGCCTCASGCCTTAGTCAGGAGGCGGGGGTCCTGTCCTACCTGCAGTGCTGGGTGAGCGCTGGCAGCATCACCCTGTGCCAAGGGACATTTTGCGGGGGGCTGCTTCTGCTTGTGCTGCTACGGGGGAGCTTATCTGTAACGTTTCCCCGGAGAAACTCTGGCGTCTCACGGTGTTTCGAGGGCCCCGTCTCGGCGCTGCCGTTGCCGGCCGCAGAGACCCGCTCCGCAGCGGCGGGGGCTGCCCCGGGCCGGGCCGG